>NW_024412396.1:18322459-18341679 GCF_014898765.1 Herpailurus yagouaroundi | reverse complement strand
AGGAAAGGATTTCCTTCTTGAAAGGAAATCTCCTTAGCTATATCACCAAGTTCATGAAAAACTTTCCTACTGCCTATATTACCACAGGCAGCAGAGTTGCTACACTCTGGGCCACGACAGACATAATATATCCTTCCTTCCAGTTTCCGGGAAGGTTTTTCTCACTTCTCTTTAAGCCCTCACTCGTAGCCTCTTCAAAAGCCATCATGCCTTTACAAATATTTATTTGAACAACCTTTAAGCTCTTAATAACACTTTCCTCAAGGTTCTTCCAGATTATTCCCAGTATCTAGTTCCACGGACACTCAAATTCCCATTCATATAAATACAATTTCCCTCTCTCTAAGGTAACATTTCTGGTACCCAAATCGATCTTAGTTATCTACTGCTACTAATACATTAGCCTAAAACCTAGTAACTTAAAATAACATTAATATTTATTATCTCACAGTTTCCATATTTCAGGAATCTGGGGACATTTTAGCTGAGCTTAGCTGAGTAATTACAGCTCAGAGCCTTCTAAAGATTCCAATTAAATGGTCAGTTAAGGCTATAGTCATCTGAAGGCTTCACAGAAACTGGAGGATCCAATTCCAACTTGAATGTTGGCAGAAGACCTCCTCCATTCCTTTACCATGTGGATCTCTTTATAAGGGTTGCTGGCGTGTCCTCACATTATAACAAGTGCCTCTCTACAAAGCTAGGTTCTAAGAGGAAGGAGCAACATATAAGACATAATGAATTTAATGACCTAGCCTCAGAAGTCATTTACCATCACATCTGCTAGTTCCATTGGTCACAAAAACCAAACCCTATATATAATGTAGGACAGTAGTACACAAGGGCATGAATAACAAGAGGTGGTAACTATCGGGGACCAACTTGGAAGCTGGCTACCATATCTGGCAATTAAATGGAAAACTGAAGAGGGCAAATAGCACAATATATGTTAAATATAGACTGTTTCTTAAGATATTTGTTTTTTAAAAAGTTGAACAATATATTCAGGAACCATTGCATATTCACAGATAGTCAGAATCCAAAACCTATTTAAATGGTGCCGTATGTCACTTCCATATTCAAATTCTTTGTTTCCCATTCATACAAATACAATTTCTTATGGGCATTATACTATGTGTACTCAGAGTTCATTGATACTATGCTCACACTATGTATGAGTGTAGATGGAAATACTCTACACATCACTATAAACCAACAGCCTATCTGGAAGTTACTCTGAATTTTTTTTTTAATTTTTTTTTCAACATTTATTTATTTTTGGGACAGAGAGAGACAGAGCATGAATGAGGGAGGGGCAGAGAGAGAGGGAGACACAGAATCGGAAACAGGCTCCAGGCTCTGAGCCATCAGCCCAGAGCCTGACGCGGGGCTCGAACTCACGGACCGCGAGATCGTGACCTGGCTGAAGTCGGACGCTTAACCGACTGCGCCACCCAGGCGCCCCAAGTTACTCTGAATTTAAAAGATAATTATATTCACTTTATTGTAAATAATATGGAATAGTGACTGTCTTATTTTTCCCAGGATGAAGGAAATAATTAAGCAGTTAAAATGCTAATTTGATTCATACTACTAGTGATAGTGTGATTTCAATAAGGGGTTGTGATTTATATTTGTAAAGGGGGTCTCAACTATGTTGTTAACATTACTAATATTGATTTTAAAACAACAGGACACATATGGAAGACACAGCAATAGATTTTATATTTGTCTATAATCACAGATTACATCTCATTTGCTGTAAACATCTTGAAAAATACAGAGAAGAAAACGTCAAGACTCTTTGTGTGCAAATTTCTTTTTCTTAATCTCATGTTAAACAAAACAAAATAAGTCCTGGCTGATAAAAGATTCTTCACCATTACATTTGACCACTCTGTTTACCAAGATACACACACACACACACACACACACACACACACACACACACGCAATGCCAGAAAAAAAGACATACAATTCTTATTTTTAAAAAAAAGCAATAAAAATAATCTGTCATTTTTTTCATAATCATGAAATTCTATGTGGTTTTCCTTGAATAGAGACGATATCTTTTATTTTCACATGGAATTGGCTAATTCTTAAACTGGTCTATAGGATTCCAAATATCAATTGAAGACTGAGTGACTGAAACATACATTTAAAAATATTTCGATGCTTAGTTTCTCCTGTTAGAAAATTTTGAATATAGTAGATTTAGATGTAAAGATAATGACTATTTTGGGGTGTTTTTTTTTTGTTGTTGTTGTTGTTGTTTTGTTTTTTTCCTTTAAGAATGCCAATCTCCAACTCAGAGACAATTATAATTACCTAACCATCTTCACATCATACAATATGGTTTTTAAAAATATCCTACTCTTCTATATATAACCAAGTTGTCATGTTCAAGAGATCACAAAAAATGATTCAAAAATAGCTTTTAAATATTTTGACATACACAAAATCAAATTTAAACACAAGCAAATATAGATTATTAGATGTATGTGACAGTGTCTTTGGCAGAACACTTGTTAAAATGTGTAGTTTAAACTTTCTTATAATAAATGGTCAATTTAACAATTTCCAGGCGTAGTTTATTAGGTATTTCGTGGTCTGTTCTCCTGAGAGGTTGATTTTGTTTTTGGTAGATATGTCAGAAAAAGAATTAGACAAAATAAATACTGATAAATGGAGAATTGCCTAAACATAAAGAAATCTTTGTTGCAGGAAATCATATAGGAAAATTGATCAGAAAAACCAATAAAGCTCTACACATAAATTTTAATAAATAGATGCCACATTCAGAATGTTTTAGTTGAATGCCAATGTACTATTCTTGAGTTATTTATTAAGGATCATTTTCTTGATTCTCCTACAATTTGAAGTTTCTAATCACTTTAGGAGTCTTCAAATAATACTGCCAAAGGAAGAATCGCTGGAACATTTCATTGTTGTTATTGACTTTTTATTCTGAAATAATTATAGATTCAAAGGAAGATTCAAAAGAAAAAAAATTTGTCTGGTCTCATGCTACTCTCCACTCAGTATACCAAAATAGTAACAATCTACATAACTGTAATATCATATTGAAGACATGAAATTATTACTGGTACCATCCACTGAGCTTATTCAGATTTTATTAGTTCTATGTTCATGTGTGTGTATTTATAAGAGGCTATTTCCCGGCGCCTGGGTGGCCCAGTCGGTTAAGCGGCCAACTTTGGCTCAGATCATGATCTCGCGGTCCGTGAGTTCAAGCCCCACGTTGGGCTCTGTGCTGACAGCTCAGAGCCTGGAGCCTGTTTCAGATTCTGTGTCTCCCTCTCTGTCTGACCCTCCCCGCCGTTCATGCTCTGTCTCTCTCTGTCTCAAAATAAATAAATGTTAAAAAAAATTAAAAAAAAAAAATAAAAGAGTCTATTTCCATTCAGAGTTGATTACAATTACCAAGTATCATCTGCCATATTATTCAACTATATTTTTAAAAATATATATCCTGGGGAGCCTCGATGGTTCAGTCAGTTGAATGCCTGACTCCTGATTTTGGCTCAGGTCATGATCTCATGGTTCATGGGTTCAAGCCCCACATCAGCCTCTGCACTGACAGCATGGAGCCTTCTTGGGATTCTCTGTCTCCTTCTCTCTCTGCTGATTTCCACTCATTCTCTCAAAAATAAATAAAATTTAAAAAATAAAAATATAAATATGTATCCTATCTTACATGTAACCAAGTTGCCATGTTCAAGACATCAAAATCATAAACTAATTCAAAAATAATTTTTAAATGTTTTGTGTGTGCATCATTCTATGCAATTGATAGAAAGTACAGTAATGACATAAATAAATGCAGAGAGAGTTGACATCTTTATTATGTTGAATCTTCCAATGCATGAACATTGTAGTTTATCCTTTTACTTAGGTTTTCTTTTATTGCTTTCATCATCATTTTGTAATTTTCAGCATATAGATTCATACATTTTTAAGTGTATACTTATATATTTCATTTTATTAGAAGTGAATATAATGATATTGTGTTTGTTTATATATGCTTATTATTAATAGATAAAAATGTGATTATTCTCATGTTTTCATATCAAATCTTTAAACTTGCTGGACTTACCAGTTCATAGGTTTTTGTTTTTGTTTGTTTTTAATTCGTCAAGATTTTCTATGTCAACATCATATAGTCTACATATAGGGACAGCTTTGTTTCTTCCTTTCTGATCTGTATGCCTTTTATTTCTTTAACTTTACTTACTGCACTGTCTAAAGTTCCCTGTACTATGTTCAACAACGGTGGCGAGAATGAATATCCTTTTCTTGTTCTTGGTCTTAGGGGTGAAACACTCAGTATTTTACTTTTTATGTAATGTTAGCAGCAGGGATTTTGTGAATCAAGTTGTGAATCAAGGGTTTTTTTCTTACCAAGTTGAAATGATTCTATTCTCTCCTTAATTCACTGAGAGTTTTTATTACATATGAATGTTGGATTTAGTCAAATATCTGTTTCTATAATGTAAAAAAAAAAAAAATCTTCATTTTTGTTGTTGTTGTTCTTGTCGTTGTTAGTATTGATAATGGTAGATCAGACTTTTATTTTTAATTTTTTTAACATTTATTCATTTTTGAGAGACTGACTGAGTGTGAGCAAGGGAGGGGCAGAGAGAGAGGGGGACACAGAATTTGAAGCAGGCTCCAGGCTCTGAGCTGTCAGTACAAAGCCCGACAGGGGGCTCAAACCCACAAATCCTGAGATCTGACCTGAACCAAATTGGATGCTCAACTGACTGAGCCACCCAGGGACCCCACACTGGTTTTAAAATGATGAGCACCTCTTGCATATCTGATAAATTCCACTTGGTTTGGGGTGTACACTTATTTTTATACATTGCTGAGAGATTGGTCTGTGATTTTATTATTATTTTCTTCCTATTTGTCTGATTTGAGTAGCAGCTTAATTCTGGTCTCATAAAATGAGTTTGGAAGTGTATCTCCTCTTTTATTTTCTAGAAGAGATTATATAAAATTGTTGTTCACTCTAAGTGGTGGGTATAATTCTCCAGTGAAATCTCTGGACAAGGAGAACTCTTTGGGGGGAGATTAAATATGAATTAAATTCATTTAATTTTTATAAGGATATTCATAATATCTATTTCAACTCAGTTGATTTTTGATAGTTTGTAGTTTTAATTTGTAATTATCTTCATCCAACTCGTCCAATTTGTAAATGTCAACTTGTTCATATTATTTCCTTTTTTGTGTGTGTAATTGTAAGATAGGGACCAATGCCCTTATTTCAATCTTGTTATTGCTGATTGGTTTTTTGTCTCTTATTTTTATCTATACTGCTAGACTTTTGTCAATCACATTGATTTGGTTTTTGAAGAACCATATTTTGTTTTGTTGAT
Source organism: Herpailurus yagouaroundi (assembly GCF_014898765.1). Taxonomy (NCBI): domain Eukaryota; kingdom Metazoa; phylum Chordata; class Mammalia; order Carnivora; family Felidae; genus Herpailurus; species Herpailurus yagouaroundi. Next base: position 18,336,274 of record NW_024412396.1, on the reverse strand, counting down.
TTTCTGTATCCTTTTACTTTCAATTTCTTGATTTCTGCTCTTACATTTACTATTTCCATTCTTCCGCTTGTTTTGGTTACTTTTCTCATACTTTTCTGTTTCCTGGAGTGTGGTGTGGAACTTAGGTTAATGAATTAAAACTTATCATTTCTAATGTGAGCTTTTAGTGATATACATTTCCCTTTTGGTATCACTTTCACTGCATCCCAAATGCTTGTATATGTGTGTTCATTTTCATTACTTCTATATTATTATTTTGTTTCCTGTGAGACCTCCTCCTCAACCCTTAAATTATCTAAAAATGTGTTAATTTCCATGTATTTAGAAGTTTTTCCCATTTTCTTTCTGTTATTTCTTTCTGGTTTGATTCTAATACAATCAGAGAACACACACTGTATAATTTCACTTCTTTTCAATTTGTTAAGGCATGTTTTATGGTCCAGGATATTGACTATCTTGGTAAATGTTCCTTGGGCACTTGATAAACAATGTGCAGTGTTCTATATATGTCAATTAGAATGTGTTAGCTGTTTGTGCTTGTCAGATCTATGTTCTTGTGCTTATCAGCTTCTGTGTTCATGTTGATTTTCTTTCTAAGCAGTTATTATTAGTTCCTGAGTGGGGGGCATTAAAGTTCTCAACTCTAACTGTGAGTTCATCTATTTCTCCTTTCAGCTCTCTCAAATTTTGTTTCATGCATTTTAAGGCTCTGATTTTTGGTGCATACACATTTATAACTGTATGTCTTCTGATGGAATGGTACTTTTATCAATATATAATGTTCTTCTTTGTCTTTAGTAGTTTTCTTTTTCTTCTCTCTAAAATCTACTCTATCAAGTATATTGCCACTTCTGCTTTGTTTTTATCTTTTTCTTTCTCTTTCTTTCTTTCTTTCTTTCTTTCTTTCTTTCTTTCTTTCACTTCTGAGAGAGAGAGCATGAGTGAGCTAAGGGCAGAGAGGGAGAGAGAGAAAATCCCATGAGGGGCAAAAGAGAGAAGGAGAGAGGGAGAGAGTGTGGAGCCCAAAGCAGGGTTCGAGCTCACCTTAAGCAGGGCTTGTGCTCACCCAAAGCAGGGTTCAAACTCAGGAACCATGAGATCATAACCTAAACTGAAGTTGAAAGCTCACCCGACTGAGCCACCCAGGCACCCCTGCTTTGTTTTTCTTAATTAGGATTTGGTATATCTTTTCTGTCATTTTACTTTTAAACTTATCTATGTGTTATTTTGAAATGAGCTTCTTAAAAGCATATAGTTGTCTCATGTTTTGTACCCATTCTACCAATCTCTGTCATTTAATTGTTATATTTAAGTTATTTACATTAAAGTAATTATTGAAAGGTTAGGACTTATTTTTCCATTTTCCTTCTGTTTGTTCCTTCTTTTTCTTGTTCCTCTTTCTCTTTACTTGTATTCCTATGTATACTTGGACATTTTTAGAATAACATTTTGTTTTATATATAGTGGTTTTTAGAATATTGCTTTGTAAAGTTTTCTTAGTTTTTGTTATAAGTATTACTATATATATAGTTAACTTAGCACAGTACATGGCATTCACTATTTCAAGTGAAGTGTGGAAATCACATGTCCATGAAGTCCCTTTATCATTTCCAATTATCATTTCTAATTGTTTAGGAATTCCCTCCAAATACATTGAACATCATATCAGATGTTATTATAATTTTTCCTCAGTCATCTAATATGATTTTATATCATAACCTATTTATGAATATGTGTATATACAGGTGCTAACAAACACATATTTCTTGTTCTGTCACTTGCAAAGGCCTAGAAGAAATACATTCAAGTGGCAGCAGACACATTTGGCACATAGATCTTGGTTTCTAGTGCCATTCTTCAATAAAAGGATCCAGGACTTCTTGAACATATGGAGTATTCTGGAGCCAGGGCATATATAAGACGAGCATGGAGCATTTTACAGTTCTAGATAGTAAAAGAGTACTAACACACACACACACTGGTGGGGGTACGTCACAGGGACACAGGAGCTAACTGAAAGGTAAACAGCAATTTATTATAACCTAATATGTAACAAACATGCACATTTGTATTGATATAAATAAATAACTGAATAAATGAATAAGTGTGATAAACAATCACCCTTGCAGAAGGATTCCAAATAATTTATGTAATTATTCCAATTCAAACTGGAACTCTTACAAATTTAATAGCTAAGAGAAGGCTAGGGAAACAGAAGAAATAAATGTAACATTGTTTCTGGATTGTATTCTGGATCAGAAAGCTGACATCATGATAAAAGTAGGAAATCTGAATAAACTTTGGACTTTAGATAATAATAATGTATCAAGATTGACATTACTTGTTATAAATGTACCATACTAATATAAGATGTTAACAACAGTGGAAATTAGGTGTCTTTGTACTATCTTCATGATTTTTCTGTAACCTAAAACTCTTCCAAAAGTAAGGCCTATCTAAAAATAAAATAATAACAAAATCACAGCTCATAATATTCTTGTACTGTGTTCCACTTTAAAAAAAAAGAAATGGTTTTCTGGTTCTTCACATAAATTCTATTCTGTCCATATCAAAATCCATGATATTATACTTTAAATATCTGAACTTGTTTGTTCATTATTAGATTATGCATATAAAATCAGCATAAAATTTTACCTGACTATAATTACTTACAAATTTCTCACTCTTACTGCATTATTAATATGTAGCATTAGTTCTCTCTATTCTTATCCTCAGTTCTGACAACACTGTGAAATAAAGCTTTTCAATTACTATTTTGTGTCAATGGTTCACAAAAGAAAGGATTCCACCATCCATAGCAACTGCTCTGAAATGAATGTCAGGCATTCTTCCCACCCACTTTCAAGGTGATCACTGAATGCGGAGGGCATATTTGTTCTCATTTTATTTTTCACTCAAATTCCACGTCTCTTGGAAGAAAGTGATTTTGATCATGTGGCTGAATGATCAGAGAATGGAATTTATAAGAATCTTGGGGAAGTAGCTGAAATATAAAAGATGGTATACTAGTGCTTTACAGCAAAACTCATAGGAGCTTAAATTTTCTAATTACAAATGTCCTCTTATAAAGAAGAACTTAAAATTAAAAAAAAAAAACTTCTAGAGTTAGAGGGAAATGTTATTGATAACAATGACATCCCTGATTTTCCTAATTTAACCCACAAAATATTAATGATGATAATACATAATTTCCAATACCACTGTAAAGATTTCATGAAAAATTTACATGAGAATATTTAGTACACTGTGACATACTATTGTAACAGGTGCTAAGTAGGACTTTTGCTCTTCCCCATAATTTGTTGCTAGGACCTACAGCTGAGAAGAAAAAAGAAAGAACACTTTGAGGTCTCCTCAACTCAGCCAAACGCAGAGCACACTGAATAGATTTCAGTGAAAGATGGAAAATAATACACAAACATATTTACAGTGCCATTTTACCATTCACCAAAGTAAGCTAAGGCTTAGATGAAATAAAAAAAGTAGGAATCAATGGGAATGGGGTGAAGGGGTTGTGAAAAATATGGTATTAAGAAAAGAGCTTTTTCTCTCTCTGCCATGTGGGAAGAAGTGAAAATTGCCCCTTGAAAAACTGAGCATTCTAAATGTCACGTATAAAGATCTACAGTTTGCATACATAGAGGATGATAAAACCTTGCTCCACCATTAGAATTGTATTGAGCTCTCGAACCTCTAAGCCAAGGTTTTTTAACCTTCACACTACTGATATTGTTAACTAGATAATTTTTGTTATAGGGGGTTCTTCTGTTCACTGCACAGAATTACTTTTTCTGTGCAAGTGGCTGGGGTTGGAAAATCAAGACACAGAATGGATGTCTCATAGCAACACCATCACCAGGAGATAATATCTCTGTTATTTATGGATTTCAAAAAAAAATGTGCTATAAAAACACATAGTGTAAGCTGACTTGCTCTTGATCAGACCCTTTTGTCCAAAGCATTTCTGCCTAGACTGTCTAAAGAAATGTTGAAGTGAAAACTTGAAAGCACAGAAAGAAGAATATGATTTGTGATCCCACGTTACAATAGTCATCCTTTTTTGTGTGTTTGAATGAATGTGCTTCTTGCCAAAACTTTGGTTTGTCATACCAAAGATGTGTAAATACAACTAAATAGAGGCTGTTGAAACACAAAATCACACTGAGAGTTTCCACACGAGAACGAGTACTTTGGGCTTTTTCCAGAATTGAGTGGAGTATGTACTCAATAAAAATAAAAAGGTAGGGGCGCCTGGGTGGCGCAGTCGGTTAAGCGTCCGACTTCAGCCAGGTCACGATCTCACCGTCTGTGAGTTCGAGCCCCGTGTCGGGCTCTGGGCTGATGGCTCAGAGCCTGGAGCCTGTTTCTGATTCTGTGTCTCCCTCTCTCTCTGCCCCTCCCCCGTTCATGCTCTGTCTCTCTCTGTCCCAAAAATAAATAAACGTTGAAAAAAAAATTTAAAAAAAAAAGGTAATAGCTAAAAGAATTAAGTTATTTATGTTTGTGGAAATTATTAAATTACATGTAACCTGTGATTTCCATGTAACAACTCATAGGTCTAGGTAGACACATTTAATATAATATTAGGCTTTGTGAACTGTGAATAAAACGCTTCCACATTCATTGCTTCTAAAAAAAGGTTTTCACAGTATTGAATATTTCATAGAATTTTTATACTGCAAAGGTCTTTTCCATTATGATAACCTCCAGAAGAACAGATGAACCCACTACCTTTTGGCAAAAAATAGCAATGTTAATTAAGGTTTTCTTCTATATCCACTAAAGTTTTTCAGTCTGATAACAAAAGACGAATCTTTCATTTTATAAGTAAAACTAAATAGACTATTGACAGAATGAAGTCCAACCATAAAGCAAAGTTCTGTCAAAATGCATAACCATTTTTATTGGGCCAAGAAGCTATTTCATGAAGAATTTAGAGTTTTAACCACTTTATGTCAAATAGTGTCAGTTACTGCATTCTGGGCTAGACAAGGAATAACTTTAGTCTGCATATTTTGAATGTACTCTTAATATCCAAATCTTATCATTTAACCATTTTAATTGTTTATTTCAGATTTAGTAGCAAAAGTAAAATGTGAAATTATGAAATTACTTATCCAATTGAAAACATATCCCAATTTCTACTTGGAACAAATAAATAAGAACACTCTTACACCCAATTAATTCTCATTAACATTCAATCTTTTCAATAAACTATTTAAATAATTGATTAAAGTGATTCATCTTATACATTTAGGACTTATAAAATTATCTTCTTAGATACTACCGCTTAACATTCATTATGAGGATTTCTTTTCATAGTGTTGAATTAGGCTTTAAAGGATTTTCTGTTCTGAAAATTAAATGAGATATCCTGTGTTATTGTTCAATACACTTTCTGGTTCCACTGATTTCTGGTAGGTTTCTAAAATCTAATTTAATTCCTTTACCTTCAGTCCTATGATAAATAAATCATTGCAGACATAGCTTAATGTTAGTATCTTAAAATCTCTTCATGATTATGGAACTGTTATTAAAAGTATAAATATATTTTTATGTTAAGATTTTGGATTACATTAATATTATGGCTTTCTTTCACTATGCTACAACAAAAATTGACAGCATTTAAGGGATAAAAATATAATCCACTCTCCATACAATATGACACGTTATCATCTAAAATGTCTAGCAGAAAATTAAAAGAATTATAAGCTATAAGAAAAGACTAGAAAATACAATCTAAAATCAAGGGAAGAAAAATGCCAAGATAAGCCAAATGCTGAGGTCAGCAGATAAGGACTTTATAACAGTTATTAGAAATATAGTCAAGGGGCTCCTGGGTGGCGCAGTCGGTTAAGCGTCCGACTTCAGCCAGGTCACAATCTCGCGGTCCGTGAGTTCGAGCCCCGCGTCGGGATCTGGGCTGATGGCTCAGAGCCTGGAGCCTGTTTCCGATTCTGTGTCTCCCTCTCTCTCTGCCCCTCCCCCGTTCATGCTCTGTCTCTCTCTGTCCCAAAAATAAATAAAAAACGTTGAAAAAAAATTAAAAAAAAAAAAAGAAATACAGTCAAGAAGTTCAAATAAAATATGAAACTATATTAAAGATTAAATTCTTAGGAGAGATATAGATACTATAACAACAACAACAAACAAATGTAAACCCTAGAATTGAAAACTATAGCATACAAATTTTAAAAAAATCATTCTATGTCCTTAACAGCAGGTTAAACACTAGGTGGGGAAAACCAGTGAATTTGAAGACAGGTAAATAGAAATTATCAATCTGAAGAACAGAGAGACAAATGGGGTGGGGCAGGCCTTCTGTGACTTAAGATGATATAAACTACTCTAAGCAGAGTCTCAAAAAGAGAGAAGAGAGAGAAAGGAGCACTATATATTTTTGAAGAGATGACAAAGGAAAACTACTCACATTCAGTGAAAAATCTACAGATCCAACAAGTGCAGCAAAACCAGGAAGATAAACACATGCTCCCTCCCTCTCTCTCTGTCTCTGTCTGTCTGTCTGTCTCTCTTTCTCAGGTATGTCAAATTCAAATACATAAAAATCAAAAATAGAGATAAAATATATTAAAGCAGTGAGAGAAGAATAAAAATGACAAATTATACAGACAGGAAAACAAAAATGATAGGCTACCTTCTTTTTACAAACAATGAATGCCAAAAGATAAAGAACCCAGAATTTAGTATTCTGAGAGACATTCATCAAAAAAACATTGATGAAATAAAGACATTTTCAAATATTTAAAAGGTAAGAGATTTTACACTCCTAGTTTTTCAGTAGATGTTATATATAATTGACATGCAATAAAACGTACATAATTTAATGTGTACATTTTGATGAGTTTCAACATGTACTATCAAGAGAATCACTTTCAAGAGAATCAGCATTTCCACACTCCCCAAAACTTCCTTGTGCCCCATGGTAATCCATTCATCCTCATTCCTTCTTCTCTACACTTCCCCTGGTGTCCCCAGAAAAATCACTGGTTAGCTTAATGCCACTATTATTTACAGATTAGTTTTCATTTTTCAGAATTTTATGTAAATGGAATCTCACAGTAAATACACCTTTTATCTAGATTTTATCAGAATAATTATTTTGAGATCACTGTCTTGCATATATCAATATTTCACTGTTTTTATTCATGAGAACATATTCAATTATATAGAAATATCAGTATTTATTCATTCACCTGATGATAGATATTTGATTAATCTCAGTTTGAGAATGTTACAAGTATTTGTGTACAATATTTGTGAACATTTGTGTATAAACCCTAAATACATACCAGGTGGGAAATGGCTAAGTCATATGGTAAGTGTATGTTTAAATTCTTAACAATTGCCAATCTGTTTTCCAAAGTGGTTATAGAATTGTGCATTCCAGTTAACAACAGTATAGAGACCTTCTGTTGTTCCATATCCTTTCTGACACTATGTGTGGTCAAATTTTTAATTATAAACATTCCAGCTTATGTATAGTGGTATTTTATTTTGGTTTTAATTAGCATTTTCTTAATAATTATGTTGAATATCTTTTCATATGCTAATTTGCTATCCAAACTTCTTTGGAGAAGTATCTGTCTCAGTGAGTTGCTCACTTTTTTATTAGACTATTTATTATTGAGTTATAAAAGTTCCTTACATATTCTAGTTACTATTCCTTTATCAGAAAAGTGATTTTCAAATACTTTTCCCAGTGTGTGTCCTCCTTTGCTATAGTGCATTTGTACAAAATTGTAAACAAAAACTATACTTCTCATCTTGAGTCATAACAGTCATATTCTACAGGAAGCTCTTTGTGCTGAATGCAAAATCAATGGTGTCTCAATTTTTAACCCAGTCTGTTTAAAAGGTCTTATCATCACAGTATTTAATTTGAGGGAAAAGAATTTCTTCAATTAATGGTTAAACATAATTTTGCTTCTTTGGATGATAAGACAAGCTATTCATCATAAATCTATAGTACATCTATTTTTTTGAAAACTAGTTATAGCTATATATAGCTTTCTTTTCTCCCCTTCACATTTTTTTTTAACGTGTACTTATTATTGAGAAACAGAGCATGAGGATGGGAGGGGCAGACAGAGGAGGAGACACAGAATCCGAAGCAGCCTCCAGGCTCCGAGCTGTTAGCACAGAGCCTGATGTTGGGCTCAAACTCACAAACCCGAGATCATGACCTGAGCTGAGGTTGGACACTTAACAGATGGAGCCACCCAGGCACCCCTCCCCTTCAAATTCTAATAGCTATATTATTTTAAGCTCTAAAGAGCCTCTGTATAATTTGAACAAAATCAAATGAAATTTACCCACAGTATTACTCTTCACTTTACTTAATGTAAATGGCCTTGAATTTATACACCAATATTGGGATCCAGACAGGAAAATAAATTTTGCTTCTATTCTGAGGAGTTCCTTAATTTATAAAACCACTACAGATGATTAATATTTCATGTCTAAAGAGAAGAATGTTTTTTAATTTTTTCAATGTTTATTTTTGAGGGGGGGGGCACGAACGGGAGAGAAGCGGAGAGAGGGAGACACATGATGTGAAGCAGGCTCCAGGCTCTGAGCTGTCAGCACAGAAGAACCTTGAACCCAAGAACCATAAGATCATGACCTGAGCCAAAATCAGACGCTTAACTGACTGAGCCACCCAGGCACCCCAAGAGTAGAAGAATTTTTAAAGAACACTTGAGGAGAGTATATACTTAAATATTAGTATTTAGAATTTTTCAACATTTACAAGAGGAGGGAATACTACACGTTTGCATAAAACCATATGCAGTTATTTTAGAACTCAGTGGCTGACTTCTACATACTATTTATCACATATCTTATTTTGTGTTGTAAAGTGTAGACTATAACACTACAAATAGTCTTTCCTTAATGTGATTAATACAATCAACTTTAGAACATTAAAATATTCAGGACACTTTTTTCCTCAACATTGCTGGAAGTATTTGCAAAGAATAAAGCAAAATAAATTCTATCATGAAGTCTAAGAAATACAAGTTATTCTCTAAAACATGTGAGGGAAAAATGAATTAATCTTTTAACCCACTACTAATAAAAGAGCACACATGATCAAACAATGTGATTTTATTTCAATATGATTTAGTTTCTGGTTTTCTGTATGTTCTAATACCATCAAAAACACCATATTTCTTTTTATTAAAATAAATATAATTTACATTATTTACAGGCTTTATAAACTTTATTAGTGTAAAAATCATGAATATGTAGTGATTTTATGAATGTAGTGATACCTAGTGGGTTAAAAGCTTCCCTACTTAGACTCCTCAAAAAAATAGTTGCTGAAACTTTATCAGTCACTGATGAATCATTAACAGTTTACATACATATATGTTGAGTAGTTCCATAAGGATAAGAATGACAGAATGTTTTTTAAATTCTCTAAAAAATGCTAAGTAATTACTTTTAAACAATGGAGAAGTCAAAATTCTATTACTTCTTTAATCTTCTAGACTGACAACTTGTAAGTCAATCATTTAAAATATACAATGATTTGAGAGGCGCCTGGGTGGCTCAGTTGACTAAGTGCCTGCCTTCAGCTCAGGTCATGATCGCACAGTCTGTGAGTTCAAGCCCTGCATTGGGCTCTGTGCCGGCAGCTCAGAGTCTGGAGCCTGCTTGAGACATGTGTCTCCCTTTCTCTCTGCCTCTCCCCTGCTCATGCTCTGTCTCTCTCTCTCTCACTCTCGAAAATAAACATTAAAAAAAATTTTAATAAATAAATAAAAATATACAATGATTTGAGAGGTAGTGAGGTGAAAGTGTTTTGCTGAGAATGTAATTAATCATACAAAAAAGAACAACATTGAATGAAAAGAGGAAAACCCTTCCTGTTGAAAAGATCAAGAAGACTTTCACAGAAACAATTTTTGAGCCCTACCCTCCTTCTTGTATTAAAAGCCAAAAATAACTAATAAAAAATAAACTTTTGCTCAGAAGACTTTTTTTTTTAAATCAATTCTTTAAAGGAAGAACAGTCAATGGACAGAAAAGCCATTTAGGGCAAAATGTTTCTCAATGGAACTTGAATACGGTAAAATGCTCTAGACACAGAATCAGAAAAGACAAAGGAGGAATATGGCTATTGTATTTAGAAGTTAAGAGAGCAGGAAGAGGAGTAAAGTAGAGTTGGAGACAGGAAAAAATGGATGGCTCCCACAATGTGCTCCTGAAATTATAAAAGTTAACACTGCTCCAAACTCTTAAACGGAATTTACTTTTTATGGAAATGAGTACCAGTGTTGACTCTGAATATAGGTTCTTTTAGTAAAATGGGGATTGTATCCAATAAAAAACAGAACTGAAGTAAAATAAACTCTATGTGACATGAATTACTCTAGGAAAACATGAGGAGGATACTCAATGTCCCAGGCTTTGGGACTTTCTTACAAGCCTGTGTCAGATATTTCAAAGCTAAAGACAGGATGAAGCAAGTCAATCTTTTCTTTGTGATCTACTTCTATTTCCCATTTTATCAGGCCTTTTGCCTCCTACCTCATTAGTTACTCTCTTACTTAGACATGAAGCCTGTTAACGTAAATATAGTAGGCCCACGATGGAGTCACTCAAGCTGAACAAACCAAAACAACTAATTTACTATGCTGGACCACAGAAGAAAAGGAAGGCATAGATCAACTGAATTAGTGCTTGCTTGCTCAGCACAAGTTCCTAGGCCCTGCTCAACGACTTCCATTTGTTCATTACAAGGAAAGTAACCTTGGAATAACCAGTCCACTTTTGCCTATTATGACTCCTGTTCCTGCTGTAACAAGCCTATACGTGGTCACTCAGTTTAAAAACATACAAATGGAAAATTTCCTTAAACTCACATTTGGATTTCCTCCTTTATTTTGCTGGGAAATTTCCTCACATACAGGCCACACTAACAAATTTAATTATTTCCTTTGACTTAATTCACAGCAATGTTTTCCAAGTTCAATGCTATGGATTGCTATGTAAAGTGATGAATAAAGTGATGAATAAATAAAATAAATGTGATGTTTTCTTTTTAGTGTTTTTCTAATTATCTTAATTAATCTCTTTAATATTTGATAACACTAAACATTTCCTTTTTAAATAATCTATCTTGATTTCTGAAACATTACTTAACTTCTACTACACTTCTTTTTATCTTTGCTCATTCAAAATGTAATTTGCTGTCACTATTTCTTCCTCTGTGATCTTAAACATAGATGTTAATCATGGTCCTCATTTCTTTTCTTTTTTTTTTTTTTTTTTTTTTTACCCTCTTCCTCGGTTCTCCATTCACTAATATAGCTCCATATCTTGAAAATGATAATAAAAATAATACTAGTTAAATACTAAAAACCTAATCCTATAATAATTTATTGTGTATTTTAAATTTAATCTTCACTGTAACTTTGTGAGGTAGACTTTAATGTGCAGATGAGGAAACTGAGACTGGGACAAATTAATAATATCCCAATAACATGCAGCTACTAGGCTGCAAAATTAAGATTCACAATCAGGTTTCTCTGACCTCAGAATCAGAGTGTAAACTGGAGCTTCTCTTTCTAACAAGCTTGATGTCTTGGTCAAGTTAATAACTTGATCTTAACCTAGCCAGGTCATAAAACACACTAACAAAAGTATATCTGAGGCTCTTACCTCTTTTTTGATAAATAGAATCACATTTCATTTCCTATTAGAAGAAAGTGAGGAAGTGAAAAGTAATAAAGGGAAAGGAAAAAACATGGGATGTGCTAGAAATGTATAACTGGAAGGGGAAAGGAAAAGTGGGGAGCCATGGGTGATACAGAGAAAGGAAGAAATATTCACCAATTTAACTGTTTAACAATCTAACAATATTCACAATTCTGTGAGTTTGTTTTAATTACCTATATTCTTACTGATGAGGACATTAATTACTCAGCCAAGTATATTTTAAACTGAACTTATTAATTCCACTGCCAAAGATGTCCAGTTAATGGCAACCTCATTCAACCAAGTACTCAAAATACAAAATTAGAATTGTATCTGATTTACTGTTTATCTTACTGCCCATGGTCAATGTTGTGAAAATAAAGATGACGGATTCAATGGAGATTATATAGTTTACTATTATTTCTCACTCTAAAAGAAAAAAAAAAGTGGGTGGAAAGACACAGTAAGTGTTGATCCAACTCCACAGTCCTCTTAGGACCTAGAAGTTAAAAATGTTATCTGTGTGGAAATAATAAGAATCAGCTTTCCAACTTAAAAAAGCCAAAGATCTCTCTCAAGAAGTACTTTTTTTCTGTGTTCAAGAATCTCTCTCAGAGTGCCTGGGTGGCTCAGTCAGTTAAGTGTCTGACTTCAGCTCAGGTCTTGATCTCACTTGTGACCTCAAGCCCTGCATCAGGTTCTCTGCTGTCATCAGAGAGCCCACTTCAGATCCTCTGTCTCCCTCTCTTTCTGCCTCTCTCTCTCAAAAATAAATAAGAATTAAAAAAAATAATAATAATTTCTCTTAACACAGGAAACCATGGGAAAACACAAGTTGAACATATAGAGCTATTGGTGCGGGATCTGTGGGTTTTCTAAACTAGAAAGATTGAGTAAAGTTTATACCTATTCATCTTTTTGAGTTGCACATTTAGTATGACTGCTAATATATGTATGATTCCTAATGTAGTTGACAATTAAAAAAGAAAAAAGGTTGTAAGACACATTCTGGGATGATAGATGAAGATTGGCTCTGAAAGAAAGGATAATTACTCCCTACCACCACAATGAGAGGGGATCTTGGCAGGGAGGTAAACTGGTGGAGAATGAATGTTTTCACGGGCAGGAATAAGCTGTAAGAATACAAAATTATATTTGACTTCTCCTAAATAGTATTAGTCCAGAAGTTTTTAAAGACCATACCACAGGGGTGCCTAGGTGGCTAAGTGGGTTGAACATCTGACTTGATTTCTGCTCAGGTCATGATCACAGGGTCATAGATCGGATAGGTTTCACACTAAGTCTGGAGCCTGCTAAAAATTCTCTCTCTCCCCTCTCTGCCCCTCCCCTGCTCGCATACTCTCTCTCTCAAAACAACAGCAGAAACAATAAAACATACCACAAACACTGAAGTTATTTGCTCAATGTTTCCAAGTATTTCAAGACTGCAAAATTAGCTATTCAGTCTATCCATAATATCTACCACAGGGCAATTCCTTTTCACTCTAGGTTGAAATTTCCATAATGCTGCTGAGACTCGTATTTCTTAAGATTTGAAATTTATCTTGTGAATCTTAATTCCTATTAATAACTATAGCATATTTTAACAACTACTTTTAAAAGGTCTGTGAATCATGTTTAGCTCTATTTATAAACTTGCATAACTTAAAAATTGCTTTTATAAAGTCAATATCATTTTTATGAACTTTAATTTCTTACCTAAAAAACAAAACTATACAGAATATTAAATAATTCCTATAAATCTAACAAATTAAATAATAAAATAATCCCAAAGTTATTTTAATGTTTAGTAGATACAAATTTAAAGCAAGGGAAATATTCAGTTGAAACTTAAATTGGAGAGGGGCACCTGGATGGCTCAGTCGGTAAAGCGTCAGACTGCAGCTCAGGTCATGATCTCATGGTTCATGATGAGTTTGAGCCCCGCACTGCGCTCTGTGCTGACATCTCAGAGCCTGGAGCCTGCTTCAGATTCTGTCTCCCTCTCTCTCTGACCCTCCCCTACTCATGCTCTGTCTCTCTCTGTCTCTGTCAAAAATAAAAACATTT
>NW_024412396.1:18307803-18317459 GCF_014898765.1 Herpailurus yagouaroundi | reverse complement strand
ACGTGGATGGAACTGGAGAGTGTGATGCTAAGTGAAATAAGCCATACAGAGAAAGACAGATACCATATGGTTTCACTCTTATGTGGATCCTGAGAAACTTAACAGGAACCCATGGGGGAGGGGAAGGAAAAAAAAAAAAAAGAGGTTAGAGTGGGAGACAGCCAAAGCATAAGAGATTCTTACAAACTGAGAACAAACTGAGGATTGATGGGAGGTGGGAGGGAGGGGTGGGTGGGTGCTGGGTATTGAGGAGGGCACCTTTTGGGATGAGCACTGGGTGTTGTATGGAAACCAATTTGACAATAAATTTCATATATAAATAAAAAAAATAAATAAAATATTACATTCGCAATTGATGGAAAGAAATAAAATAGTACTCTCTTGGTCCTAAAGTAGCCATTGACATTTATAGCTATTGTAACTAGAAAACAGTTATTTATGGTTATTGTTAGTAGGGTAGAATAATTTTGTATCACTTTTTTAAAATTTTTTTTTAATGTTTATTTTTGAGACAGAGAGAGACATGAATGGGGGAGGGTAAGAGAGAGAGGGAGACACAGAATCTGAAGCAGGCTCCAGGCACTGAGCTGTCAGCACAGAGCCCGACGTGGGGCTTGAACTCACAGACCATGAGATCATGACCTGATCTGAAGTTGGAAGCTCAACAGACTGAGCCACCCAGGCACTCCTGTATTACTCTTGATCCTCAGTTTTTTTTTTTTGTCTTATAAATATATTCAACTAAAAAAACAATGCTCATACAAATTTTAGAAAGTATTAAAATGCAAATGAGAGTGAACATAAAGCATTCATAATTTTACACACACACACACACACACACACACACACAATCCCCCATGTAATCAGTGTTAATACTTGCAAGATTTCCCTTTTGCCTCTTTTATATAATTAGAGTCCCATTACTTTCTTATGTATGAGGCAGCATAGACTAATCATTGGGTTCATAGATTTTGGAATCAGAATGCCCAGGTTTGAATCATAGTTTTATAATATTGGACTAATTACTGGCTATTAAATCTCTGATTCTCAGATTCTGTATGTATAAAGTAGGAATAATAATACTACCTAGTTCATAGGGCTATGTTATAAGAGAAAAGAGTATGATTGAATAAGATTTAAAACAAGAAAAAAAGAATGGGAAATGCAGAAAGTTGTGTGATATAATAGACATGACCAAAAAGGGCTAGCACACATGAAATTGGGACCAAAGTAGTATATTGGTTAGGATGTTTGTAAAACTGATGAAACATAAGTGGAGAAGGCTCAAGGGACTCCATAAATCTCACATAAATCTGCAGAATAAAGTAGCTCAAAATAAAGATTTGATAGACTAATATCTGATTCATGTAAAGTTCATGCAAAGTTTTATTGGCATGCCTGGTTATTTTTTATAAAACTCCTGATATTGCATGGGGAACTTAGTGAGACCCTGAATAATGTTTACTTTTTCATTTTGAAATGATTGGATTTTCTTCTGGCCAAAGGCAAGATGGTATGCAGATTACCGTGATCCAGTTGAAAGTGGATTTCAAGTGTAGTTAGGGCCTGTGGTTGCTTCTGGGAATAACATTTATACCCAGGGTGTGGGTCTTCTGGGTCTCAATAGGAACACTGGAGTTTTTCACAAAGTCCTTCTTTCTTTTGAGCCATGAACTCTGACTTCTGTCACCTCAACTCCATGAGATTGTCAAAATCTCTGCTCAAATTTTTAGGCTCCAAGGGCTGCGGTCTGCTTGTTTTGTTTTCTACCTTGAGTACAATATTTATTTATTTTTTTGTTTGTTTATTTTTATTTTTATGTAAATCCAAGTTAGTTACCATATAGTGTAGTAATGGTTTCAGGAATAGAACTTAGTGATTCATCACTTATATATAACACTCAGTACTCATCCCAACAAATGCCCTCCTTAATGCCCATCCCCTATATACACCATCCCCACACCCAACTCCCCTCCAACAGTCCTCAGTTTGTTCTCTAAGAGTCTCTCATAGTTTGCCTCCCTCTCTGTTTTTATCTTATTTTTCTTTCCCTTCCCCTGTGTTCATCTGTTGTGTTTCTTAAATTCCACATATGAGTGAAATCATATAATATTTGTCTTTCTCTGCCTGACTTATTTTGCTTGCAAATACACTCTAGTTCCATCTACATTGTTGCAAATGGCAAGATTTCAATCTTTTTGGTTGTCAGGTAGTACTCTATTGTGTGTATATATATATATATATATATATATATACACACACATATATATGTATATGTATGTATATATATATACACATATACATACACAATAGAGTATATATATAGAGTATATACATATATATGTATACATATATATACACACACACATACATACATACATACGTACATACCACATCTTTTCTATCCATTCATTCATCGATGGACAGTTGGGCTCTTTCCATAATTTGGCTATTGTTAATAGTGCTGCTGTAAACATTGGTGCATGTGCCCCTTCAAATCAGCATTTTTGTATCCTCTGGATAAATACCTAGTAGAGAAATTGCTGGGTTGTAAGGTAGTTCTATTTTTAATTTTTCCATTCTGTTTTCCAGAATGGCTGCACCAGTTTGCATTTATACCAACAGTGCAAAAGTGTTCCCCTTTCTCTGCATCCTCACCAACATCTTTTGTTTTCTGAGTTGTTCATATTAGCCATTCTGACAGGTATGAGGTGGTATCTCATTGTGGTTTTGATTTGTATTTCCCTGATGATGAGTGAGGTTGAGCACCTTTTCATGTGTCTATTAGCCATCTGGATGTCTTCCTTGGAAAAGTGTCTATTCATATCTTCTGCTCATTTTTTCACTGGATTATTTATTTTTTGAGTGTTGAGTTTGATTAGCTCTTTATGGACTTTGGATAATAACCTTTTATCCAATATGTCAATTTGCAAATATCTTCTCCCATTCCGTAGGCTGCCTTTTAGTTTTCTTGACTGGTTCCTTCATGGTGCAGAAGCTTTTTATCTTGATGAGGTCCCAAAAGTTCATTTTTGCTTTTGTTTCCCTTGCCTCAAGAGATATGTCTAGTAAGAAGTTGCTGTGGCTGAGGTCAAAGAGGTTGCGGCCAGTTTTCTCCTCTAGGATTTTGATGGTTTCTTGTCTTACATATAGGTCTTTCATCCATTTTGAATTGGCTAGACACATATAAACTACAGAAACTGAAACAGAAAGAAATATAAAATGTGAACTGACCTATAAACAGTAAAGAAATTGAATCAGTAATAAAAACTCTCCCAACTAACACCCTAGGGCTGGATGGCTTCTGAGGGAATTCTATTAAACATTTAAAGAAGAGTTACTCCCTATTCTTTTGAAGCTGTTCCAAAAAAATAGAAACAAAAGGAAAAATTCCAAACTCATTCTATTAGGCCAGCATTACCTTGATCCAAAACCAGATAAAATCCCCATTAAAAAGGGGAATTACAGGCCAATATCTCTGATGAACATGGATGCAAAAATTCTCAGCAAGATACTAGCAAATCAAATTCAACAGCACATTAAAAGAATTATTCACTATGATCAAGTGGGATTTATCCTGGGCTGCCGGTCTTGTTCAATATCTGCAAATCAACATGATATATCACACTAATAAAAGAAATGATAAGAACCACATGATCCTCTCAACATATGCAGAAAAAGCATTTGACTAAATACAACATCCTTCCTTGATAAAAGCCCTCAAGAAAGTAGGGATAGATGGGACATACCTCTATATCATAAAGGCCATATATGAAAGACCCACCACTAATATCATCCCCAAGGGGGAAAAACTGAGAGCTTTCCCCCTATGGTCAGGAACATGACTGGGATGTGTACTCTCACCATTGTTGTTCAACACAATTCTGGAAGTCCTAGCCTCAGCGAAGACAACAAAAAAACATAAAAGGCAAACAGTTGTCAAGGAAGAAGTCAAACTTTCACTCTTCACAGATGACATGACCCTGTACATGGAAAATCCAAAGACTCCACCAAAAAACTGCTAGAATTGATCCAGGAATTTCACTAAGTTGCAGGATATGAAATCAATGTACAGAAACCAGCTGCATTTCTATACACCAATAATGAAGCAGGAGAAAGTGAAATCAAGGAATTGATCCCATTTACAATTATACCAAAACCAATAAGATACCTAGGAATAAACCTAACCAATAGGTAAAATATATGCACACTCTAAACTATAGAAAACTTATGAAAGAAATTGAAGAAGACACAAAGAAATCGAAAAATATTCCATGCACATGGATTGGAAGAACAAATATTGTTAAAATGTCAATACTACCTAAAGCAATCTACACATTCAATGCAATCCCTTTCAAAATAACACCGGCATTCTTCACAGAGCTAGAACAAACAATTCTAAAATTTGTACGGAACCAGAAAAGACTTCAAATAGCCAAAGTAATGTTGAAAAAGGAAAGCAAAGCTGGAGGCATCATAATTCCAGACTTCAAGCTATATTACCAAAACTGTAATTGTTAAGACAACATGGTACTGGCACAAAAACAGACACATAGATCAATGGAACAGAATAAAGAACCCAGAAACGGACCCACAGTTAGATGGCCAACTAATCTACAAAGCAGGAAAGAATATCAGATGGAAAAAAAGACAGTCTCTTCAGCAAATGGTGTTGGGGAAACTGGATAGCAACATGCAGAAGAATGAAACTGGACCACTTTCTTATACCATAGACAAAAGTACAATATTTAAAGCAGATATTTAGTACATAGAGTAAGGGACTGACAGATTGTTTAATCCAGAACATTTCTCCATTAATGAGGCAGAAAATCCTTGATATTCTCCCTAGTAGGATATTACAGTTTTTAGAGATCAGTTGGATCTGTGCATTTCCCATCATTCTTCATTCTCAGGGGTAGTATAATTGTATTTTTCTTGTTCTCCTGCATCATTATTTGAATATATCATGAGCACGTAGCTTGTAATTTAGTTTATACATCATTAAACCACAAGGAGTCATATCTACGGGAAGATATGATATGGGAAGAATTAGACATCACCCAGAGATCTTACATTTTGACTGGCTGCCAGAAGGATAGGACTTCTGGCTGTCACCTTTGAGAAGGGGGGAAATATGCCTTATGGGGAGACGTATGTATGAATGTTATGTGTGAATGTTGGGGAGCCAAAGTATCAACTGCAGGGGAGATTGTTTATTGTCTACTTAATAAGTAGCCTCACTTTGTTCTTTACTGAACAAACTCTAATTTGTTGTCAACATCAAGAACTCAAAACTCACATTTCCTAATTTTCCTTGTACACAGGAATACCCCTGATTCAATTCTACCAAATGACATATAAGCAAAAGTCATTAAATAGAGCTTTTAGGAAAGGTCTCTAAAAGGGAGGAAGATCTGGGGTGCCTAGGTGTCTCAGTCAGTTAAGCATCCAACTTTGGCTCAGGTCATGATCTTGAGGTTTGTGGGCTCAGGTCATGATCTCGTGGTTTGTGAGTTCAAGCCCCATGTCAGGCTCTGTGCTGACAGCTCAGAGCCTGGAGCCTGCTTTGCATTCTGTGTCTCCCCATCTCTGTGCCCCTCCCATGCTCATACACTGTCTCTCTTTGTCTCTCGATAATAAATAAACATTTAAAAAATTTTTTAAAAATAGAGGAAGAATCAGTTAGTATAGGATCTTTTTTTGTTGTTCTGTTGCCCCTCCTCTTTTCTCTGGCTTTAAATACTAATGTGAGAACTGGAGCTGTAGCTCTGTCTTTATTATCTTAGTTCACATTAAGAAAATAGAGCCAAGAAAATCTCAGTCCTGGGCTCTGAAAGCCGTGACCAGTTGATATAAATGTCAGTACCTGTCAACCTTCTGACTTTTTGTAATATGGGAAAATAAAGTTCTGAGTTGTTTAAAGCACTATAACATTATCTCTCTTCCTTATAGGTAAACTCTACAATTTCAAATCTGCATCACTATGAATAGAAATCAGTATACAATATTCTCTTTTCCTCAAAGGACCCTCAAATCTACATTTTATGGAACTGAATGTCAACAAATATATCTATTTATTTCACTCATACTTTAGCTTTAAGAAAAAGACTTGAGGGGATGCCTGGATGGTTCAGTCGGTTAAGCGACCAACTTCGGCTCAGGTCATGATCTCAGTTTGTGAGTTTGAGCCCCACATTTGCCTTCTTTGGATTCTGTGTCTCCCTCTCTCTCTCTCTGCCCCTCCCCTGCTCATGCATGCATGCCCTCTCTCTCTCTCTCTCTCTCTCTCTCTCTCTCTCTCTCTCATAAATAAACAAACATTAAAAAATTTGAAATAGACTGGATATTGTTTGTACTTCTGGGATTGGATACATAATCTAATATAGTATTTTTTTCTAAGATTTGTCTCCAGCTGGTTAAATGATAAAGCAATTAGAGTAACGGTGGGCAATAAATCAAAGACAAGAGATTAAAGTTATATATTGTTTTGCAATCTGTGTTTTAAATAGATGAATGTATAGATGATTATCCATTCAGTGCTGAGCAATTAACACCAAGATGTTCTACAACATTAACTGTTAACGTTTGACTCTAATGCTGTTTATAGACCTACAATAAACAGACTATTGTACAGATAGTAAGACGTGGCTTGACCAGCCTTGTATTTAAATTTTTAGGTATTTGTGTCTAAGTCTCAGATGGGTTTTGTTTTGTTGTATTTCCTCTAGGGTCCAATTTTGTGCAGTCATCACATAATTATTTTATCTAATGTTTATGAAAGCAACCAGAGGGTAGGGGAAATACAGAAGAGAGGATGAAGACTGTAGTGAGCAGAAGAAAAAGAAAAGAAAATATTGAAAAAGAGAAAGAAAAGTGGTATTGTGTGTGTGTGTGTGTGTGTGTGTACATACATAGACACATAGTATTTGCTTTTTACCAGGTACTGGGGTAATGCTATTGTATGTATAAAGTCATTTAATCTTCTCAACCACCCTATGTATCAGGTACTATTATGATAACCATCCTAAAATGAGAAAATCAAAATTTAGTGTTTTATGAGATTTGCCCATGTTCCAACAAGCAGTCTGAACAGAAAAGGAGATCAATCCATGATGCCTGTCTCAATGTACCCTAGTAACATGTAAACTATTTTCTCAGGCCTCTCCTTATTACCTAAGGCCCAAAGGTGGCAGAGGGTAGTACTGTGAGAGACACAAGGCAATGATTTTTCCCCCCACAGCTCTTTAGTTCATACTACTGCCTGAGAACCTTGATCACTGTTTGAGGTTTTATTGGGAACTTTTTTTCCCCTAAGAGAATTTGGAAATTAAAAACAAAAATTCAAGACATTTCTTATTTGAAATGGACCAAAGCCTCTAAATTCAGTTTCTGCATGACTGAAGGATGCATTTAACTAGTCTGTGAATAATTTGTATTCATAACATGGGTGGATCAGGTCACCAATTTGGCATACAGTACAGTCCTTTGGGGAACTTGATGCTCCTTCAAAGTGTCTGCTCAAAGTGTCTGCATATCTAGAAGGGATTCTTAGATTTTCCAAGGAAGATAACTCAGTTTTTATTCACTCTAGGCCACATGTAAATCACACATTTAATTTTCCCAGTTATTTTTAGAATGGAGTGGAATGGTCTGAAAGCCTATGTTGTGACTTCTTGAAATACATTTTCCTAGACTGATTTAGCAATAACCCAAGTATGTCAAAAGAATCAAGCCTCTACCATTAAGTGTCACCATGAGTAAATATTATAAAATTGCTGACCAAATAAACAATGCAAGCCTTACTCTGCTTTATTAGAAATATCATGGCCAGAGTCAGGAAGGTGCAGACCTGCTGTGGCAGACCAAACTTTGGGCCACAATTCATCTCTCTTTGTGTCTGCATCTTTGTCACATGACTTTGCAAATCCTAATTCAAGATGTACTTCTCCACCTCTTGATTTTTGAGCTTGTCTGTGTAATTTGTTTTGGTAATGGGATGTTAGCACACACGACTTAAGCAGAAGATTGAAATGTGCTTGTGTAGTTGGACTTGTTATTTTACGCTCTGGCCACCATGAGAACAAATGGCCTCGGGAAACTCACTGGTCTCAGAGGAATGCGATATTTGTAGAACAGACTAAACCCAGCATGCAGCTGGGAACCAAGCTGAGTTAGTATCAGCAAACATAACCCCAGATGACTTGCAGACATATGAATAAGAATAAATGCTTTTTATTTTAAGCCACTGAGTTTTGGGGTGATCTAGGCCACAGCTTTCCTATGGCAATAGCTAACCATTATGGAAGCTGGAAATGAGGTGCTGTTGCAACAACAACCTAACGTATGATTTTGATCAGGGCTGTAGACTACAAGGAAGCTTCTGTGAATGGCTAGAAAAATAGTAAGGGAACTACTTAAGTAAGGACACTAGAAAAACTGTGACCTATGGTCTATAGTATCGAAACACTTACTAAAATTATTGCTTACAACTGAAAGAAAGATAATGTAACTGATAAACATGTTGAGGTACTAAAATAAAATGGTGAAAGAAACAGCCAGTTTTCAAGTAATATTTAGAAGTAATGGAGAGAGTACAGAATTACAAGGTTGTTAAATGAAATTATTTTTCCCCAAATTAAAAATGTAGCCGTTAGGATATAGCCTCAAGGAAAAGGCCTAATTCAGAGGTTACCATTAAAAATCACCTCAGGATGAAAATCCAGTGGAAGGTTTTTTCATCAAACATTTTGTTTAAACTTCTAAAATAATTAACATGCCCAGTAGGTCATGTCTCTAAAATAACTAACTTGCCATTCAGCAGGAGAAAAGTGAAGCTAGAATGAATAAAGTAGTATTTTTACTGAAATGTGATACATCCAAAATACACATAATTGAGTCGAGAGAGAGAGAGAGGCTTGTGGGAGGAATTATGCACCTAGAGTTTAGCAGTGGACCTGAAAAGTGTATAGAAAACCCATAAACTTGTAAAATACAGTTATGTTAGCAAAAAGCACCATCACCCTAGCCTAGAAGAGATTGAGAGTTTTAGGTGTTAAATACTTCTTGGTCATCTAATTTCTACAGGTAGTTAACAGGTTGCCAAAAAAGGACATATTTTCCCATCCTTTCATTACAATTGGCCAAGGAGGATGATAAAAAAGAAATGAACTCCCAGAAGGCATAGTAGAAAATAGTGGTCTTTGGACCTACTCCCAGAACTTAGGTCAAGGAATATTTTCTACTCCAGGTAATGCCAAATGGGATTTCAGAATGTCTGTGGACCAGTGACTGCTAAATACCTCTCATCATTCCCCTTTTATGTGGGAGAAATTGTTGCAGTCATCATGTCTCCTTTCTACCATTACCTACAGATAATTTGACTTTTTAGTTGATGGGTCTTTAAATCAAGAGACACCGGATCTAGAGTTCATCCAGATCATGAGATCCTGAACACTGTGCCTGATGTCATGACTGAGTGTGGTGAGGGAAGGAGAAAGAATCAGATGCTGGCAGGAAGACATGATCTAAACATATAGCTAAAAATGAAATCAGAGCATAGTGGTTAAGAGCATATTGAGAAGCTAAACCAGAATTTTATTTTTTTTTCAATGTTTTTTTTTTTTTTTTTTTTAATTTATTTTTGGGACAGAGAGAGA
>NW_024412396.1:18294718-18307703 GCF_014898765.1 Herpailurus yagouaroundi | reverse complement strand
GACACAGAATCGGAAACAGGCTCCAGGCTCTGAGCCATCAGCCCAGATCCCGACGCGGGGCTCGAACTCACGGACCGCGAGATCGTGACCTGGCTGAAGTCGGACGCTTAACCGACTGCGCCACCCAGGCGCCCCTAAACCAGAATTTTAAATACTTACTAAATCATGTTTATATTTCGTGTTTAAAATGGTAGTAATAATACGTACCTAATCTTATTGTAATGAGTATGCATTGTACTAAATGCAATACAGATTTGGCACACTGTAGTGACTCAGTACATTGTGGTCTGTTGTTCTCAACTACATTACCAGTTTTATTATACCTATTTTTGACATATTAAAAACTGCATTTTCATTGATGTAATAAATAGTTATGATGGCGTGAAAAAACTTTGAAAAATGATGAAATATTCTAACTATAATTCTGTTCTTATATATAATTCCACCATTAACACAGAAATTTAGGCTGTCGGAATGTCCATTATTAATGACATAATGACCTACTTATACAGCTATGCTGGTGATATCTGCTAATTTCAACTATAAATTCTGGTTATTAAATTTTTGTATTACTAGTTATAAGAAGAGCATATTAATTGCTAAAAAAAGAACACATTATTAATTGCTAAGGAGTATTTAATAAAATTATTTTAGGTCAGATTTTCCTGGCAAATATCCATTTGTTAAGAGTTTTCATTTGCTATGTAGATACAGCAGTTTTGCAATATTCATTTTGGTTTTCTATTTTTAATTTTTGGAAATATCCATTCAACCATTCTTTTGTACAACAAAATGCTGTAACAGCACTTGTAATGTCCTATTAATCGCTCTATTGTAATTATTACCACAGTCCCATTTAGCCAACATCGTACCATTTCTTTCAGAAACATATCACAAGTTTTAAAAGGGGCCTGTTCAGTACTTTTGCTTACACGCAAGCAGCCACACCACACTCAAGTTTGCAGGGAGGAGCAAGTCTATATCATAAATCTTTTTTTTTAATGTTTATTTTTGAGAGAGAGAGAGAGAGACAGAGCTCAAGCAGGGAAGGGGCAGAGAGAGAGAGGGAGACACAGAATCCGAAGGAAGCTCCAGGCTCCTAGCTGTCAGCACAGAGCCCCAAGCGGGGCTCAAACCCACAAATCATGAGATCATGACCTGAGCTGAAGTTGGATACTTAACCAACTGAGCCACCCAGGCACCCCTCATAAATCTCAATTGTACATAATAAGGAGCTATATTATTAATATCCACAGGTAAATGAATAAAACTTGGTTGCATCTGTTACTAAAAGAAAGAAAAATGAATTATAGTGGGTTCATATCATTTCCATTATGACAAATACAAGACCTTGCACTGGACTGCCTCTCTTCAAAATCCATATTCAGAGTTTTGGAAATGATATGGCGTGGGAATCCCTACTGTGTCAAGTATTTCTGTCTACACCATAAATTTCTATTAATAATGATTGGGTGGATAACTGGGCTGGTTCCAAAATGCATCTTGCAGCTTCATAAATACAAAGATTTTCACTGGATGGTAAAGGCTAATATTCCATAAATGTTTATTTGGATGTACAAGGTACAGGAATGAACAAGGGCAAGTCCTTTGGGGAGAGTGGCCATATGTTTTAGCTGTTGTACTCAGAAGATCTCTTCTATAACCCTTTTTGCTAGAACAAGAAACCTTTTTCTCTGGAATAACTAGTTGACCACTTCTATTTCTCAGCCTGAGGTAACTATGAAAATTATTTCCCATCTTGAGTTCCTCCTATTTAATGCTGAAAAGTGGAGTCTCTTCTGAGACTTGTGTATGTAAACAGTAGTAGTTTAGCACTTAACTTCATCACTAATTATGTCCTATATATAATTGACAGGACAAGTCACAGACATATACACTTTTAAAATATATTCCATACAGTTTATAGTGCACCTACACTTTTGGCATTTTCTCTTGTTGCTCATATAAAGCCACAGGCATTTATTTGTATCTTTACTTATTGAAAGTAATGTTCATATTTTGATATGTTATTGCACTTAACAGTTACTTTCCTTTCTCTTTCCTTAGGCCTATTACCACCCAATGAAGTATTTCTACTATCATTAGTACAATTGTAGCATATAGAACATACAAATCATTTCACTTTCCTTTTCAAATTTGCTTGTGACAAAGTTTGACTCGGGTGAGAAATGACATGAAAAATCCTTAGCTCAACAACTGTCAACTCTTAAGCAATTAGTCAACCAGTAAATTCTATAATGCATCCAGTTTTGTGTTAGTGGAAAAGGGAGCTACTTTAGAGATGTAACTTCACATAAAGTTCCTGGTGTCGATGCTGTGTTTATTTAAGGGAACCTGTTGGTCCAGTTGACCCCCAGTGACAACCAAGGAGGCAGCCAGCATGAGGTGTTGGTAACATATGGATTAATTAATAAGGTCTAACTAGTCAGAGGAAGTGTTGGATTTAAAGGCATTTAATAAGATTAGACTTTCAAACATTATTTCGTGCATTAATTCAAATATGCAAATTGGCACAGCCCAGAGGCCCAGGCATGGAAAAAAAAATGAGGGAAGATAGGAATAAAATTAAATTTTAGGAAAGTATTAAAATAAAAATACACTCACAACCTGAGATTTAGAACTGAAATTATTAGAGTTCTTCAGTCAATTAAAACTCACTGCTATTAGTATATGGAGCCACTAAGGCTGGAAGATTGACAAATTTGCAAGCAGGTATATATCTAAAATTAGAAATTATCATTTTTTTAGGCATTAAATTTGAATCTTCTTTACAGGCTCTCAGGTGATTGCTGCCAATACTGGAGCATCTTTAATCTTAAAGGATTCAAGATAGTACAGCTTTCTATGACTTGATCTATACCTTGTTTGGTATTTTGGACACCTGATGTTATTACCTACATGTTTCTGCTGTTTGCAGTAGTCCATTGACAATTCAGATACAGGCCAGTATAGAAACTGTGGAAAGAAAAGGTAAACTTTTGCTCTGAGAACTTAGCACCACTGTAATCAATTTTTAAAACAGAAACTAAAAATCATTAGAAGTACTTCCTGCCAGGTACTCCAAAACGTAATATGTGGTGTACTTATGAGACAACATGCATTTTTGTACTATAGTTACTAAATTAAAACTAAAATGAAGTTAAAATAGAGTCTATTTCACCATGTTGTAAATGAAAGTTACTATAATTCAATATCAGATATGAATCAGTTAATTCTATCTCAGCCAAAGCTCTGATATTTCAGAGAACAGCAGATGTTACCCTTTCTACTATCCCATTAATATACCTCATCAGTTTTTCCACTCTTTTCCCTAGGGTAGAGGATAAAGGCATTTTTCCTTTCTGTTCCTTAAGCAAACCTACTTGCTCCCTGAAGCACAAGATTTAATTATCCTTATTGCATTATATTTGCTTGAATAGCTACAGAAGTTATTAATGGGCATAACATTTTCTGATCTTTTGCATGAAATTCAGCTATGATATTTATGCTGATTTAATTACCTCTAGCACATTAATTAGTCTAGCAGTAAGAATTAAGGACTTAGGATTTATAACAAAATTTAATTTATTTCTATTGATTATTATGATATGTGACAGTTTGGATAATGAAGAGTGTTTAGACATAGAATTCATGTATGTGTATATAAGTCTGGAAAGAAGGAAATGGTGACCTACTATATTAACTAGCTGTTTATGGGAATATCAATCAAGAATAAACCCTAGCACCATACTGGGTACTAGATCAACCACCAAATGGCTGAGTGACACGAGGAAAATATTTTAACCTGTCTGTGTCTCAGTTCCATCATCTGTAAGGAGGAAATAACGATAAGCCCTACGTTATAGAATTCTTTTTAGGATTAATTAGCTTAATCTATAAAGCACCAAAAGCAATATCTGGAAGATCCATATGCTTGACATAAAAATCAGTTATTATTATTATTATTATTATTATTATTATTATTATTATTATTGAAAATAAGGAGAAGAGACAGATTTGGAAAAACAGTGATTGTGTTCAGTCAGTTGACTGCTAGATAGAAATCTAATGAATAGTTAAGATACACAGGGCTATGATGATTACGGATCTGTTGTTGTGGGTATATAAGGATTATTGGAGATAATAGTTTTGGGTAACATCAAATTGTAGTTAGTTTTTGAAGCCAAAAAATAAAGGGGGAATTTGAAAGAAACATGAAAAATTAAGGAGAGAGTTAGGACAAACATTGGGCATTGAAAGAATTTTGTCAGTCAGGAAAGGAGTGATGATTATGAAGGATATGGGATGGATATAAGGAGAGAATTGGTAGGAAAAGCAAGAAAAATTACAATATAAAAGGCATGAAAAAGTGATTTACAGTGTTAAATGCAATAAAATAATGACATTAAAAAGAAGCTTGTGTCAGGGCGCCTGGGTGGCTCAGTCAGTTAAGCATCCAACTTCTGCCCAGGTCATGATCTCATGGTTCATGAGTTTGAGCCCTGCATCGGGCTCTGTGCTGACAGCTCAGAGCCTGGAGCCTGCTTCAGATTCTGTGTTTCCCTCCCTTGCTGCCCCTCCCCAGCTCACGCTCTCTGTCTCTGTAAAAAATAAGTAAACTTAAAAAAATTTTTTTAAAAAGCTGTTAGCTTTGAGTATGAAATTTATTAGTATTCCTTGAATGTAGTTTCAGAAGAATTTGGAGGGAAAAGACTGCAATAAATTAGGGAGTAAAGGTGTGTTGAAGCAGAGAAAACATTTTAGAAAACTTTAAAAATTTAGGTGGTTAGGCTGGCTTCAAAACCTGATAAAAAGAATGAAAGGGGAACAATAATCACAACCCAGAGATAACATGAAATTTTATCACCTGATTGTCTTAAAAACTTTAAGCTTTGAATTTAGTTTGATATGACTGGAGCCAATAGTGACCTCAGTTGCCTGGGAAAAGCAAAAGCTGAGCCTCCCTGGAGAAATCCATTTCCACACATACCTCAAATGATTCACAGACTTAACATTTTAGAAGATGTGAGCCTTATAGGATATCAGAAAACTCGTAAGGAAACAAAGTGTCATGAGCAAGATTCAGCAGAAGCAAGGCAAAGAAGTTTCAAAAACACAGTAATGTGAGATACTGGACTTAGCAGACACGGTATTTAAAACAAGTACTTCTTTTTTGTTTGTAATGTTTATTTAATTTGGGAGAAGAGGTTGGGGGGGGGGAGAGAGAGAGAGAGAGAGAGAGAGAGAGAGAGAGAGAGAGAATCCCAGGCTCCACACTGTAGAGCCCAATGCAGGGATCAATTAATCTCATGATCTGTGATATCATGACCTAAGTCAAAATCAAGAGTTAGTCACTTAACTGACCGAACCTCCTAGGTGCTTCAAAATAATTACTTCTTAAAGAGATGAAAGGAGTAATTAAAATATGAGCAAAGATAAACATTATAAAATGATTAAACATTTTGAAACAAAATAAAATACAAATTCCAGATATGAAAAATCATTAATATTAGAAAACCCTTAGGAGTGATAGGGCCTTTAAGGAAGCAATTAAACTTGAATGAGGCCACACAGAATAACCCTAATCCAATAGGACTGGTGTCAATTTGAGGAAAGTAGAGACACCAAGGATGCTTGTGCATAGACAAAAGACCATGAGAAGACATAGTGAGAAAGCAACAATTTGTAAGCCAAGGAGAGAAGTCTCCTCAGAGACCAACTCTGATGGCACCTTGATCTTGGAGTTCTAGCTCCCAGGACTGTGAGAAAATAAATTCCTGTTGTTTAAGCCTGCCATTGTGGGGTGTGTGTGGGGGGGGGGGAGTATTCTGTTATGGCTGCCTCAGCAGTCTAATACAGTAAATTATTAATTTTAATGAACTAGAAGATATATTTGAAGAAATTAATTGGAATATGGTTGGGAAAAAGATGAAACACATGAAGGAAATGTCAAGAAAGAAGGAGAATAGAGTAAAAAGTACAAGAATATTTAATTGGGGTACCAGAAAGTGAAAAGAAAGAGTCTGACAAGAGGAATGTGCAAATAAATAATAGCTAAAAACTCTGCAGAACTAATGAAAGTCTGTCAAAAGCTTTGAAGGATTTGATGTTTTACACTACTTGCAAGCTAATAAGTTAGTTTGTCACAGTTTAAAAAATGTTTATTTAATTTTGAGAGGAGGATAGGGGCAGAGAAAGAAGGGGACAGAGGATCTGTAGTGGGCTCTGTGCTGACAGCAGAGAACCTGATGTGGGGCTTGAACTCAAGAACTATGAGATCATGACCTGAGTGGAAGTCTGAGCCACCCAGGCACCCCAGTTTGCCACAGTTTTATAGAAATTGCAGAAGAAACAAGTTTCCTGGGTCAGAGAAAGATAACTATTTTCCATGAGACAACAGAAATGTTGAGCTCATGTTTGCTAAGTTCTTCTTAGCCAAATCTGACAACGTTGATGCAGAGGGAGATCCAGGAGCACAATATGTACAGTGAATTTTGTGACACCTGAGAACTCTTGAGTTTAGGGAACATAGAATTTTAAAGGGTGATGTTAGCAAAACTGCCCAGTGTTTGCCTGGATGGACACATTGTTTTTATTATCCTGGTCAGGAAATAAATTTGTCCTTATACCTGAAAGAAGACAATTTCTGTATTCCAAAGCTGTGCTCTATGAAGATATCCTTAAAAAGATAATCTAGAACAAAGCTGCCAGTACTGCTTCACAAAATGTACAGAAATTTAATAGAAAATTATGGAGAATTGCCTTCTAATAAAATCATTGCTACCCAGAAAGTCTATTGAATTCCAAACCAGAAGAATTTTAAATAAATTCTCATCCAGACATATATCAAAATGAAACCACAGAATATCAAAGGCCAAGAGGAATAACAGAAGTATCCTGAGAGTGAAGACTGTTCAACCTCCAAAGAATGGCAATAGCAAATAGCTGATTTCTCAATGGTGTCAGTGGATAGCAAACAATAAAAACTAAAATGATTTAAGAAAAATAATCGTCGGGGCGCCTGGGTGGCGCAGTCGGTTAAGCGTCCGACTTCAGCCAGGTCAGGATCTCGCGGTCCGTGAGTTCGAGCCCCGCGTCGGGCTCTGGGCTGATGGCTCAGAGCCTGGAGCCTGTTTCCGATTCTGTGTCTCCCTCTCTCTCTGCCCCTCCCCCATTCATGCTGTGTCTCTCTCTGTCCCAAAAATAAAAATAAACGTTGAAAAAAAAAAAAAAAAGAAAGAAAAATAATCGTCAACCTAGAACTGAATATCCAGTCCCATATTTACAAACACAAGATTACCAACAATAGAATTGAGTTTGCCACCAGGAGAACCTCACTAAATAAAATTCCAAATGGTATTATGTAGGCAGAGTAAAAGTGATTCCAACTACAAGGTCTAAGATACATGAAGATAAGATGATCAAAGAGTATAGAATATAGTTATACATCTATAAAAATATTGATTGTAAGAAGCAATATATATATTTTTTCCTATGGGTTAATACAAGCTAGAACAACTCACTCAAATACACAAAAGTAACAACGAGGGAAATCCTGAAGGGGGTAATAGGAAATAAAATACTCAAGAAAAGGGTACATATGTAACTTAAAAGAAGTTTTTTTTAATGTTTATTTATTTATTTAGAGAGAGAGCGAGCATGAGCAGGGGAGGGGCAAATAGAGAGAGGGAGACACAAAATTGCAAGCAGGCTCCAGGCTCTGAGCTGTCAGTGCAGAGCCCAATGCGGGGCTTGAACTCTTGAACTGTGAGATCATAACCTGAGCTGAAGTCGGTCACTTAACCAACTGAGCCAATAGGTGCCCCTGGTACATATCTAACTTTAAATGATTTTAGAATTTTAACGTTTAGAAGGCATGTTAAAATCTCTATGAAAATTAAGAAATAGAGTACATGTCTTACAGAGCAGTAGAAGAAAATAAATGGACTGTCCATGCTACTATGAACATTCTAATAAGATGTTTGATATAGTTAAACTGGTCTTTAAATTATTGGATGAACTCTGAGTAAAACAAATAGAACAGTTATTATTTCTCCAGAGAAAAAGCCTACAAGTGCCTTTGCAGAAAGCACTTTGTCCAAGATTGCTAACGTAACAATAGTTGAAAGAAGATATTTTCTCTAGATTAGTTTTATTGATGATAAAGTATAACTTTGAAAACTGACCATCAAAATCATTGTTTTTTTATACTTTTATGTGTCAGTATATATCCATCTCAAGCTTTGTTTCATATTGGGCAAGCCAATTGATCATTTCTGTGAATTATAAGTCAAATTATATAATTTTTCATATGTTTTCTGATCCGTTAATTTACATATTTATTTTATTTTTTTTAGTGTTTATTTATTTTTGAGAGAGAGAGAGCATGAGCAGGAGAGGGACAGAGGGAGAGGGAAACACAGAATTGGAAGCAGGTTCCAGGCTCTGAGTTGTCAGCACAGAGTGCAACGTGGGAGCTCAAACTCACCAACGAGATCATGACCAGAGGTGAAGTCAGACACTCAACCGACTGAGCTACTCAGGTGCCCCATACATATTTATTTAAAGCTGCCTAGTTCTTTTGAGTTAAGCATTTCAGTGTCTTGTAGACTCAACTTCAAATAATGCATTTTGGTTTTTTTCTCATATTATATAATTTTATATATATTTTGAAAAAAGAAAACAAAACATGTTCTGTCAATGAAAATGTATCCAAAAAACTGTATAAATTAAATTTATCAGGAGGTACAGAAAACAAAATGTTTTGTAATTTTAGCCATTTTGACGTGCTTTATCCTAACGATGGGTATATAAAGTCAATCTGCAACGAGAGCAGAAAAATAGAAAATATGTTCTAATATAGAAAATATTTATATGAACCTAATGGTTCTGATATCATACATCAATATACTTTTAAAAATATGATCAACATGGGGCGCGTGGGTGGCTCAGTCAGTTAAGCGGCTGACTTCGGCTCAGGTCATGATTTCGCGGTCCGTGAGTTCAAGCCCCGTGTCGGGCTCTGTGCTGACAGCTCAGAGCCTGGAGCCTGTTTCAGATTCTGTGTCTCCCTCTCTCTGACCCTCCTCCGTTCATGCTCTGTCTCTCTCTGTCTCAAAAACAAATAAACGTTAAAAATATGATCAACAGAAGTGGAGAAGAAGTCAAACATTCACAATTTCAGTTGCTATAAAAATATTTTTTAAATGAATATGTAGCAGTGACATCTAATTAATTCATTTCAAACATTGATAGCATTCCTTATGACAACCTGTAATTATATCCTTTACATGTTAGAAATTAGAGACAATGTATGCATTATAAATTAAAAATGTAAGAAGACTTTCTTTTTAAAATGGAAAAAATTATAAATGTAGAAAATGGCCCGGATTCAAATGTAATAATAGGCTTATCTCTGTGTCTCATTTAATGTGTTCTTTTCAATACTTGGCATTATCTGTAATGGTACTCTTCCTAGAGGCTGAACACCTTGACCTCATTTGGGTACAGTTTTAAAGATATAATAAGTTCACTTGAAAGATGGCTAATTATTGATAGAAAGTATTTGCCCTTTATTTTTCCATACACACAGGCATCAGAATATTACGTTAATTATGGAATATGGATTGCTTCACAGGTTTGAGTTATTGGGCAGCAAAAATCTATTCTTTCAAAAATCAGTGCAGATGCATGTGTTGTATAATTTCATATGGCTGTATCTCTCTGACCCATCTCCTGGCTAATCATATGTTGAGTGGAAAGCAGGCTAAAGTGCTGATGGGGGATCAACTGGTATCTTCTAGTGACGGGAGAAAATGAGTAGGCACACCAATATGCAATGATATGGCTAGAAGCAATTTTCTGCTATTGATAAGTTGAAACTGATGAACAAAATGTATTCATCCCTTCTGTCCTGATTGGAGGCTCAATGCAATTAATAAAGGTTTCAGAAACAAAGAATGAAACTCTGTTCAGTTTCTCTATTTGAGAGTTGTTATAGTATTGTAAAGCTTTAAAGTGGTTTTAACATGATTGGATAAGAAAATCCTGTCTAGATAATCTCTGAGGGTTAATATTTAGAAAAGGTCTTTCATAGTTCTCTTTAGAGTCTAAGGGATCATTTAAAGTTTTATTTGAGCAAATTTCAGGGCTAAGCATTTTGAAAAACATTAGCTGAAAGACACCTATTTCAAATACATAAAATAGAACCCATCAATAATTATCAATTATATTTTCTCTCCTTTATTAATAATATAAAGCTCCTGGAAAAATACTACGTTTCCTTCTTTATATCTATAAGTTTATACAGTATACAGGAACTAATAAGATTTAAGATTTAAATTAAAGAAAAAGAAATAGTATGAGTCTTTGTGGTATAGTAAAACAAAAGGAACTTAGGAGTAAGGACAATTTAAAAAAACTGGTAACTGTCAGCATTGAGAAGAATCACACAATCCATTTGTGCATAAGCTTCTTTATAAAATGTACATACTAAAATGAACTCTTCTAGGATGAAAATAATTTTATCTTTGAGTCATTGAATTCAATAATTTATTCCCCTTGGCAGAGTTTTTCTGTAATTAAAAAAATGCTGAAGTTTAAAATTTATAAAATGTAAGTGAAGCTATATACTTGGTGTATGTATAATAAAGGTTCAATTTTTTTTTCAGGCTTCAGGCTTCATTGTTTTTAATCAAGGTGGAGTGGAGGGAATTACAAAAATTTCCTATAGATCATCAAAGGTCAATTTTCAAGGTTCTCAATTTCTCATCATGATAGAAAATCAATACTGAGTTCACTCTGAGACTGTTTGCTTCGATTTTTATTTTTTAATTATTTAACAATGTGTATTAATAGATTTAAAACTTTTTATGAACTCATTATATAATATTAAAAAAATAAAGCATGTTCTGTAGGTATATCACTTTAAAGGCCTAAGAGAAAGTGACCAACCCAGAAGCAAAACAAGTACCACTTGAACCCTGACTATGATCTTGAAATGTAATTTAAAGAAAAAAAAAAAAAGGAACTTGTATTGCTTTGAGAAATAGTGGAGTTCAGATCTGGAACAAAATATGCACAAGATGATCCTATAGCAAATGTCATGCAGGAAATCTAGAAAACTATAAAACTATCATGATTTTGTGAAAATAATCAAGAGCCACAATGAAGAGACTCCCATTGCGCAAATATGGGACAGTTTGACAATAATGAAAATAACTGCCCTTTATTGAAAATAACAAATATTTAAAAATCCTGATGTATGTCAACTCTATGTCATAATGATATTTTGTAAAATACCAATTGTTCAATGTTGCTGAATACTAGTAAACCAATGCATTATTTTGAAAATTGGTCAATAAGGTGAAAAAATTAAGCCAGAAAAATAGATAAGGGGGATACTTTCTTTGTGGAAAATTTATAGGTAGTAATATAAGAAGTGGCAGGATTAGAATATCAAAATTTTGCAATCTAAAATTAATTTATTTTATCTAAGTATTAATAATCAATTATCACCTATAAAGTCCACTTCTCCATTCCCAAGTTGTACTGGAATTTGATCTAAATTGAATGTATATTTCATGGGAAAGCTAGAAGGTAGGGGAAAACAGTTATACTATGGGAATACAAAGCCAACTCCAGATGGTGAAAGATTCCACATGACGAATGACCTGGTTTCCTCAAAAAAATGAATAGTAAAGGAAACAAACAAACAAAAATGAAAGCAACATGAGGCATGTCAACCAGTCACAAAATGTGGACCTTGTTTGGTTTTGATTTAAACTGTCCAAAAGAAACATGACATTCATGAGACAGTTGGAAATTTGACTCACTGATTAGGTATTTAGAGATAATAAGAATCAACTGTTTCTTATAATAATGATATTAAGACTATGGTTTTAAAAACTTTATCATTGAGAGATACAGTGAAATATTTATGGATGAAATGGCGTGATGTCTGATATTTGCTTCATAATGATATGGAGTTGGGAAATGGATGAGTTCATAAGTCCCATGAAATGATAATTATTAAAAGTGTATGATAAGTACATAGGAGTTAATTTCATTAAGATGTCTACTTTAGGGTGTTAAATTTGTCTTTACTAAAAGTTGTAAGTATAAATTTTACTGCCATGATATATACCTTTTTTACTCACTGGCCCATTATGTAGGTCAAAGAGCAGCTCCTTACTTACTATACAGGTACTGCATCTGCTTTTTTTTTTTTTTTTTTTTTTTTTTAATTTTTTTTTTTTTTCAACGTTTTATTTATTTTGGGGACAGAGAGAGACAGAGCATGAACGGGGGAGGGGCAGAGAGAGAGGGAGACACAGAACCGGAAACAGGCTCCAGGCTCTGAGCCATCAGCCCAGAGCCCGACGCGGGGCTCGAACTCACGGACCGCAAGATCCTGACCTGGCTGAAGTCGGACGCTTAACCAACTGCGCCACCCAGGCGCCCCTGCATCTGCTTTTTAATTGCACTTGGATCTTGGCAAATATCTTAATTCTGTCAAGGCTCATTTTATGAAAATTGTCTCCTAAATGCCTATGGGACAAATGAGTAAACCCCTCACCTTGGATTGCACCTATGGCCATACTATCCTGAGGATGCCCACTCTTATCTGGGATTGTTTTAAATTGTTAGTTCAGATTAGCAGGAATACTCTGTATTCCCCTGGATCTCTAAAGTCATGAAAAGATATTATATTTTCCACTTGTAACCAATTTAAGTTTTATACTTAAATTTATTTCCTGTTTTGAATTTTTCCTTTTATGTAGAGAATTTTATTTTAAGCTATATAGCTTAAAATAAAATTCTCTACATAATATATATATATATATAATGTAGAGAATTATATATATATATTTGTTTGCACCATCCCTACTCTGGACTCTTGCATTTTAAATATTTTTTTTTTTTCAACGTTTATTTATTTTTGGGACAGAGAGAGACAGAGCATGAATGGGGGAGGGGCAGAGAG
>NW_024412396.1:18228998-18294618 GCF_014898765.1 Herpailurus yagouaroundi | reverse complement strand
GGACGCTTAACCGACTGCGCCACCCAGGCGCCCGACTCTTGCATTTTAAAATTAGTATAAACAGAACTGAAAATATTAGAATCTTGGCCTATCATTGCCAAAGGGTAAGCTTGTTTATTATTTTAAGCTTTAACAGTTACTAAAATTCAGCCATATACTATGATTTTCACAGTAATATAACTCAAAGTTCATGAGATCTAGATCTCATACATTTCTCTAATATTTGAGATAACCATAATAAGTAAAAAAAAAATAGCCAAGAACTGTATAATTGTGCATTAAAAACAAATATAAATATAGTCATTTTTTTATGTCTTTATATATGTACAGATTATAGTATAGAGTTGATTTTTTTTCTTCTTTCCCAGTTTCCTGACTTCCCACATCAGATCTTCTCTATTTTGGAAATGAGGTCATCACAGATTCTGATCAGTTCATAATATTCTTTAGTCTTCTGCTAAATGGTCTTCTCCAGAGAGTGGATGTGCATCTGCTCTCTCCTCAGGCTCACTGGGAAACCAAGGTATCTGTTTCCGCCTGGCCCCAGACCTGGGCGATCTCCTTGTTGGCCAGCTTGAGTTTCTCTTCTTCCTGGATGTTCAGCGCTTGGTATCTCTGGCCTTCCTTTTCAATTTTTTACTACGTAATCGTCACCATATTTCCAGGATTCTTCATATGTTGCAGTAGTGTTCAAGCACTGAAAGGGTTCTATTCAAAGCCCTCCCTCCAGACAAGCTTATAGACAAAACTCACAGGTATCTGTACTTGGCCCGAACTCTGTTTTGTAGGTCATGGTGGCCCTCATTCTCAGAAAATAAAACACAACTACAAAACATATTCTTTTCTAGCCCGATCACAACCCACATCCCGGATGGGCCCTGGACAGAACCCGCCAGGCCCCACCCCCAAAAATGTCACCTGCTCTACTTGGCCAAGAGCTGAGCCC
Source organism: Herpailurus yagouaroundi (assembly GCF_014898765.1). Lineage (NCBI taxonomy): Eukaryota > Metazoa > Chordata > Mammalia > Carnivora > Felidae > Herpailurus > Herpailurus yagouaroundi. The sequence continues at coordinate 18,293,672 of NW_024412396.1, read as the reverse complement.
CTCCCCATACACCGTCCTCCATGGGCACAGCTGCAATCCTCTCACATCCTTGAAACCCCTTAAAAGGTCCATCCTAACAGAGACTAGGGCCGACATCTCTCTTGATGTCTGGCCCCTCCCCTCCCTTGGAGAGTGAATAAACTCTGTCCTACTTGTTGCTCTACTCTGTGCAATTCTTAGTGGCCCGTGTCACCAGCCACCCTTACAAGCACCTTCTTTTGTTTCTCAAACTTTTTGAAGAGGTCAAAGAAAGATTTTTACCTGGAGGTCAGGTCCGTCCTAAATTAGCCTGTTTCTTTCAGAACCTTCTGGATTTTGTCTCTGGCAAGTTCCTTGTGTTTCCGAGCCTCCTCCATCATCTGGTACAGAATCGCCTGAAACCTGTCCATGATCTAACAGTATCTCCACATGAGCCCTCTGAGCTCCTGTGCAGCTCCTCACACTTGCTCTTCAGCAGCAGGTTCTCGTTTTGCGCGGCTCCCACTGCAGCATCCGGGTTCCTTCTGCCTGCGCCGCAGCACGTTCACCATGGGCCCCGCGGGCAGCAGCTGCCACCACGGAGCACAAACAGACCGACCGCCCAGCACGGGAACACTTGCAGTTCCTAGGGAGCCAGGCTCCAGCAGCCTCGCCTCAGAAGCACTTCCTGAGGGAGGCGCCTGCGTCCTGCGCACGGCTTGTGTCAGGCCCAATGATGGCGCGGGTCTCCAAAGACTTTCCTTCCGGAGTGGGTGGAACTTGAGGAACAAGGACAGTACCCTCAAGGCCGACTCCTTAAACGAAGTCCCACACTGCCCCAGACTGTGCACCTCAGCTGGGTCTCGTCGTTCAGGGCCCAGGCAGGCTCTGACCCCCGCTGACGCGACGAGGCTCCTGCTCAGTGGCTGGTGGGCACCCCCCAGGCGGCGGGAGGACTTCCCTCCCTGGTGTGGGCCGCACCTACTGGAGAGTCTTCCGCTGAGGCTGAAAGTGCTCGTCGGCTGGGAGGTGAGTTCCCCGCGTTGCAGGCCCAGCTTGCCGCTGGTGGCCACGCGCCAGGCCTCCCGCCCTGGGGGTTACTTGGGGCCCGTCTTAGCGCCGGCTCCAAATGGGTTTAGGCTTGGGTCAGCCAGCGTGTCCCAGTCCAAGTTGTAAGGCCGCTGGGGAGAGGGCCCCCGATTCTTACCCACCTCCTTGGGAACCTTTTCCTGCCTTGCCTCCAGGCTCCTCAAAGGAGGGGTGAGGCTGGGTCTCTTCCGGTTTTCTGAGCGCAGGTGGCCTTTGCTGACTGCGTGCTGACAGTGTGCGAGCTTTCTCCTGGGCTCTGTAAGGGCCCTCTCTTCTGTCTTGGGATGCCGTCCCCTCTAGCAGGGTCTCCTAGGAATTCAGAGGTGAATATAATGCTTTTCTCTGAGGAGTAAGAACTAACATTTTCCTCCAAGGCTGGGGTGCCAGACATTGGTTCTGGAGATGCCACTTGGTTTTCAAGACTTCCTGGGGTCTGGGAGAGCTGGAAGGATCTCGGATTTTTCTAAATCCCTATATATTTTCCTCTAAGCCCTGCTTTAGCTGAATTTGCACATTTTAGTAAGTTGTATTTTAATTTTCATTTAGTTAAAATAATTTTAAAGTCTCCTGGGGCTTTTTCTTTGACCTCTGCCTTTTTAGAAGTGGGCTCTTTAATTTCCTTATTGGGGATTTTTACCTTTCTGCTATTAATTTCTAAATTAATTTCATTGTAGACTGAAAGTGTACTTTGTATAAATTCTATTCTTTTAAAATAAGGTATGTTTTATGGCCTGAAATGTCGTCTGTATCAGTGTGAGCTTGAGAAAAATATGGATTCTGCTTTTGAGAGGAGTATTTTGTATGTGTCAGTTATATCAAATTTATTGTTGTTTAGGTCATGCAAATCCATACTGAATTGATCTATCAACTACTGACAGAGGGATGTTGAGATCTCTATGTCAGAGATAATACATTTATAAATTTATAAATAAAATAAATTTATTTCTTTTCTCACTTCTATCAATTTTTCACTCCTGTATTTTGATGCGCTATTGTTAGGTGCATACACATTTAGGATCTTTATGTCTTTTGGAGAATTGACACTTTTATCGTAATACGATGTCCTTCTTTCAGCTTGATAATCTCCCTTCTTCTTCTTTTTTTTTTTTTTTCCAACATTTTTATTTATTTTTGGGACAGAAAGAGACAGAGCATGAATGGGGGAGGGGCAGAGAGAGAGGGAGACACAGAATCGGAAACAGGCTCCAGGCTCCGAGCCATCAGCCCAGAGCCTGACGCGGGGCTCGAACTCACGGACCGCGAGATCGTGACCTGGCTGCAGTCAGACGCTTAACCGACTGCGCCACCCAGGCGCCCCTAATCTCCCTTCTTCTGAATCTGCTTTTTGTGAAATGAATACAGCTACTCCACTTTTCTTTGGATTGGTGTTAGCACATCTTTATCCTTTTACTTTTCATCTATATATGATCTTTATATATAAAGTGTGTTTCTTGTAGATAGCATATCTTTGTGTCTTCTTTTACTTTTTTCTTTTTAACCTACTTTCACAATGTGTGTTTTTCAATTGATGGTTTCAGACTATTCATATTTAAGGTGATTGTTACAGGTGGATTATTATGTACTATTATTGTAATCATTTCCTTCTTATTGCATTTGCTCTTTGATTCCTCCCTTCCCCCCTTTTTCTGCCTTCTCTGGTTTTTAAATTTTTTTAAATTGTTTTTTAATATTTATTTTATTTATTATTTATTTATTTATTTATTTATTTATTTGGTTTTGCAAACACCTTTTTGTGTCTTTTAGTTTTTTAATTGTATTTTTAAAAATTTACATCCCAATTAATTACCATATAGTGCAACAATGATTTCAGAAGTAGATTCCTTAGTGCCCCTTACCCATTTAGCCCATCCCCCCTCCCACACTCTTTCTAGTAACTCTCTGTTTGTTTTCCATATTTATGAGTCTCTTATGTTTTGTCCGCCTCCCTGTTTTTTATATTATTTTTGTTTCCCTTCCCTTATGTTCATCTGTTTGGTCTCATAAAGTCCTCCTATGAGTGAAGTCATATGGTATCTTTCTCTGACTGACTAATTTCACTTAGCATAATACCCTCCAGTTCCATCCACGTAGTTGCAAATGGCAAGATTTCATTCTTTTTGATTGCCGAGTAATACTCCGATGTGTGTGTGTGTGTGTGTGTGTGTGTGTGTGTACATATATATGTATATACATATATATACATATATATATACTGCATCTTCTTTATCCTTCATCCATTGATGGACATTTGGACTCATTCCATACTTTGGCTATTGTTGATAGTGATGCCATAAACATGGGGGTGCATGTGTCACTTTGAAACAGCACACCTGTATCCTGTGCATAAATGCCTAGTAGTGCAATTGTTGGGTCGTAGGGTAGTTCTATTTTTAGTTTTTTGAGGAACCTCCATACTGTTTTCCAGAGTGGCTGCACCAGCTTGCATCCCAATTGCTTATTTTATTTTTGAGTGGGGGGAGGGGCAGAGAGAGGGAGACACAGAATCTGAAGCAGTGCTCCAGGCTCTGAGCTGTCAGCACAGTGCCTGATGTGGGCCTTAAACCTAGGCACCCCCTGCCTTCTCTGGTTTTAATTGAGCTCTTATATGATTCCATTTTATCTCCTCTCATAGCATATCAATTGTACTTTTTAAGAACTATTTTTAGTGGTTTTCCTAGAGTTTACAAGATACATATATTTTTTAAGTTTACTTATTCATCTTTGAGAGAGAAAGAGACAGCATACAAGCAGGGGAGAGGCAGAAAGAGTGAGGGAGACACAGAATCTGAAGCAGGCTCCAGGCTCTGAGATGTCAGCACAGAGCCCAGGCTGGAACTCTCGAGCATAAGATCATGACCTGAGCTGATGTTGGGCACTCAACCAACTGAGCCCTCCAGGCGCCACTACAAAATATATTTTTAGCTAATCTAAGTCCACCTTCAAAAAACACTATACCACACCAAATGCAGTGCAGATACTCATAATAGAACATTCCCAATTGCTCTTGTTGGTCTTTATATTACTGCATTAATCTACGTGGATTGCTATACCAAAGTAATAGAGATTGGGTGACTTAATGAGCAAAAATTTATTTTCTCCCCATTCTGGAGGTTGGAGAGTCCAAGAATTAGGTGCCAGAAAATTCAGTTTCTGGTGAGAGCTCTCTTCCCAGCTTATATATGGCTGCCTTCTTGCTCTGTCTTCATATGGCAGAGGAAGAGCCTGAACTCTCTGATGTCTCTTCTTATAAGGACATTAATCCTGTAGGATCAGAGCCCCATTGCTATAACTTCATTTAACATTAGTTACGTCATTATAGGCTCTGTCTCCAAATATAGTCATACTGGGAATTAGAGCTTTAACATCTTAATTTTAGGGCAATACAGTTCAGTCCATAGCAATTCGTGTCACTCATTTCATTTACCCATATACTGTAATCACCCAATATGTTTTACTAGTATTACTTTAAGTAAACTTATCTTTTAGATCAATTAAAAATTTACATTATTTTACTTTTGTGTATTTCTTCTCTGATAGTCTTCTTTTGTTTATATAGATTAAAGTTTGAACTATATAATTTTTCTTGTTTCTGAAGATCTTTTAACATTTCTGAAGGGCGAGACAGCTGGTGACATTCCTTGTTAGTCTGAGAAGTCTTCGTATCTCCTTCACGTTTGAAGAGTGATTTCACTGGATATAGAATTCTTTTCTTTGAACTCTTTAAATATTTTGCCCAACTCTCATCTTGAAGAGTTTCTAGTGAGAAATCTACCATAACCTTTGTTCTTTGTTTATCTCTTGCTTCTTTCACTGTTTCCTTTTTCCGTTCAGTGTTCCATAGTTGAAGTATGATATGCCTGGGTGGTTTTTGTTTGCTTTGTGTTTATCCTGATTGGTGTTCTCTAAGATTCCATAACATGTGTTTTGATGACTGCCATTAATTTTAAAAGGTGCTCAACTGTTATTTCTGAAAATCTTTTCCCTTCTTTCATTAGGCCTTTTCTATTATTCCAATAATAGATGTGTTACAACTTTTGAAATTGTCCTACAACTTTTTATTTTTTTTTATCTTTGCACTTCAATCTGGGAAGTTTTTGTTTGCTTGTAAACTTTATTTTTTAGAACGGTTTTACGTTCACAGAAAAATTTAATGGAAGATACACAGAGTTCCCAAATACTCCATACCCTTACACACATAGCCATCCCCTCAATCAACATCTCACACGAGAGTGGTATATTTGTTACAGTCAGTGTACCTATATTGCCATATAATCACCCAAAGTCTATAGTTTACATTATAGTTTGCTCTTGGCAGCTCAGGAAATTTTATTAGGTATACCGTTATGTTCACTGATTCCTCAGTTGTGTCATCTACTGATGAGCCCATCAAAGGCCTTCTTCATTTCTGTTACTGTCTTTGATTTCTAGAGTTTACTTTTGATTCTTTCTTGTAGTTTCTATCTTTCTGCTAATATCACCCATCTGTTATTGCTTGTTGTCTACTTTTTATTTAGAGCCTTTAGCATATTAATCATTGTTATTTTACTACCTTAAGTCCAGGATCCGTTATATTAGATTCTGGTTCTGATGATTGCTGTGTCTCCTCAATTTTTTTTCTTCTTTTTCTTTTTGGCATGCCTTTTAAGCTTTTTGTTGTAGATCACACAAGTTAATTAGGTAATAGGAACTGAAATAAGTAGGTTTCAGGTGAGAATTTATGTTAATCTGGCTAGGAGTTGGGTTGTGTTTAATGTTTGTTGTAGTAGTAGGCGCCAGAGGCTTCAAATTCCTCATTTTTATCTCATCTTTTGACTTTGGGTCTTCTCAGAGAGTGTATGTGCCTTGCAGCTCTTTTAGCTATAATCTAATGGATCAGCCTTAGCATAGTGGTAGTCTTTCCTTATTTATTTAATTGAAGTATAATTGACATACAATGTTACATTAGTTTCAGGTGCTTAGTGTGATTCCATAAGCTTCTATGTTATGCTCACCACAAGTATAGCAATCATCTGTCACCATAAATGCTATTACAGTACATAGACTATATTCCCTATGCTGTACCTTTTATCTTCCTGACTTATTCACACCATAACTAGAAGCCTGTACCTCCCACTCCCCTTCACCTATTTTGTTCTTTCCCCTATCCTTCTCCCCTTTGGCAACCATCAGTTTTCACTCTGTATATATGGGTCTGTTTCTGCTTTTTTTTTTTTTTTTTAAGTTTATTTATTTTGAGAGAGAGGGGGAGAGAGAGTGAGAAGCAGAGGAGGGGCAGAGAGAAGGAGAGAGGGAATCCCAAGCAGGCTTTGCACTGTCAGCACAGAGCTCACTGCGGGGCTGGATCTGTGAGATCATGACCTGAGCTGAGATCAAGAGCCAGACTCTTAACGGACTGAGCCACCCAGGCACCCCTGTTTCTGCTTTTTGTTTATTTGTTTATTCATTTGTTTTTTAGATTCCACATATAAGTGAAATCACGTGGTATTTGTTTTCTGTCTGACTTACTTCACTTAGTATAGTACCCTCTAGGTCTATCCTTGTTGTCACAAATGGCCAGATCTTATTCTTTGTTATGGCTAAGTAATAGTCTAGTGTGTATACGTGTGTGTGTGTGTATGTGTGTGTGTACACATCACATCTTTGTCCATTCATCTACTGATGGACACTCGGGGAAGGAGCATTCTATAATCTAATGAAGTATTTTCAATGGACCTGTGTCTCAGCCCGTTCCAACTGTTTCCCTGATTTTAGGGAAATATTCCCTGATTGTAATGTTCCCAATTTATTTCCTTGATATCTTGAAACTTGCTAATTATTTTTCCCCTCAGATGAGATAGTAAGTCTAGAGAGGACTGTAAGTTGGGAGGAATTCCTTTCCCCAGTTTGGGTAAGCATTCAAAATTGTGCTCTGACAGAGTACTATCTCATGGAGAATAGGCCTTTGTTATGGAGAATGTTCTGGACGTGTTTTACAATGTTACTTTTCCTCCGCCCCCTACCATGGTTATAAGTATATCTTTTTTTTTTAATGTTTATTTATTTTTGAGGCGGGGGGTGGGGGGAAGAGCAGAGGAGGGGCAGAGGAAGACAGGGACAGAGGATCCAAAGCAGGCTCCATGCTGACAGCAGAGATCCTGATGGGAGGCTTGAACTCACGAACCATGAAATCATGACCTGAGCCGAAGTCAGACGCTTAACTGACTGAGCCACTCAGGTGCCCCTATAAGTGGATCTTTCTTAGATCCTGATTCTAAGAATGTGATGGGTTTCCTGGAAGGGAAGTTGATGAAAATATGGGTCCCATAATCCTAGGGCCACCAAGAATTTTTTACTTTCATATTAGTCCACACTCAGCATGCAGCAGTTCATCAAAATTACCATTTCAGTGTCCCTACCAGCTTATGGCTCTAGCAGCTTCTGCTATAGATAAGCGGATCCTAGCTATGATTCTCTGGATTCACCTTTGTCTCCAGATTTAAGAGCGGTGATGTGCCTTGAGACCTCAGTTCTCTAATAAATCTAAGAAACATCACTGATTTTCACTGTGTCCAGGGTTTTCCTTATTGGAAGGATCAGAGTAACCACTTCTAAGCTCTTTATATTTTGGAGTCTAAAGTAGAAATCACACTATACCTCTCTTTCTAAATTTTTAAAATTGATTTTAAGTAGTTTTAATGTCTAAGCTTTGCCATCTCAGGTAATTTTAGTTTAGAAGACCTAAACAGTGCCAATATGCTGTAGTAATAAAATTTGCATTAAATATTTTGAGGCATGCTTCTGCTAACATTTGAATGGAGTCTTAAATAGAAATTCATGCCAAAATGTTCAAGGATATCTATTGAATGTTTTTAAACCTTCCATGATTATAGTAAATATATATACAAAACCGTTTCCAGCTTAGTACATTAAACACATTGTTGGTATGTGCTATAGCAATTAGCAGTGATTCATTTGAATGTAGGTTTATTAAATACTTGAAGACTTCTCTATCACTGACTTTGCTGCTGAAGTGTTATTACCCCTTTTCCAAAAAGAGCTCAGTGAATGATTTGATTTGAAATGCTGCAGAGGCAGCAGAGGTGTTTGAAGTTGCCGGTTCCACTGCTTTGGATAGGACTTACATATGCCCCATCAATACTCTAGTTACTGACTGCAGGGAAACACAGCCTATTGTCTTTTAATTTTAAAGGTTTTGCTTGCATTAAAAATATAAATTTCACATTAAATGGGAAAATAAATCATTGTGACACTATCACTAGATCTGCAGCAAATTCTATTCATTCTGCCACTATGCAAGTTAGAGACCCACTAGGATGAATTTGAGGTGCTGATTCTATAGGTTTCAAAAGTAAATGGGAGGCAAAAGTAGAATCAATCACAAACCAGTAGAGAATTATAACAGCATCCCATGATGTTGATTTTTTTTTATATATTTTAACAAGTAGATTTTAAACTATATTAATGATTTGAGAGACTATCCATACAGGTACTATAAATAATCTAATGTACATACATACACATATAAAAATATCGTAAAGTGTGTGGAATAATTGTATTATCAAGTGATATTTTCCTTTATATATTATCTTGTCTACATTTCAGTTTCATTTCCCTATCACGTTAGTTTAGAGATATGGTAAATCAAAAATAATTTTTAAAATGACCTTACTTTAAAATTCTGTTTCCTTTTGACAGTATATTACGCTCTGTGTCTGACATGTTTCCAAAATGTCTAGGTTTTTTTAGCCATTTATAATGACTGATTTCTAATTTGTTCTAAATTAAATTTCCTATTTGTTTGTAAAGTTAAATCACATTCAAATACCTTAAGAAAAACTCCTAGTGGAAACTTGATTACTATTAAGTAATAGGCAACTATTAGATTAATTAAATATTAATCAAAGTGAAACCATTAGCCATTACATTGACAGAAATTTAGAATTTTTTGGCTTATCTCAGTTTTAGTAATGACAGTGAAATTTATGGAGAGACACATGTGTTTTGATTTATGACATAGATTGTAGATGATATTTAAGAAAATATTATTCACTACAATTAAAAAAAAACACCAAAGGGAAGAAGCACAGTAAGTTTTATGTGCTGTAGTAACTAGAAAATTATGACTAAGTTGATGCATATATATGGCCACTTTCTACCTAAAAAATTCAAGATGCATGAGCCTCTTTACACGGAGACTAACACTTTATCATTTTCAGGCTTGGCAATGAGAGTCTCCCCAAAGAAACAGGAAGTGTCTTATTTGCCCAGTTCCAGAATTATATTTGACTGGTGCTATTTCTCAAAGTCACATTTTAATTTGTTTCCTGGGCTTCACTGGAAATTGCTTGATGCATCCTCGTGTTCGTGTTCACAGTCTTAGAAGTGAATCTTTCTAGAATAAGAAGACTGGAGAGGACTTTAAAAAAGTGCTAAAAATGAAAATATATGACAAAGATAAAAATTATAGAGGAAAATAATCTTCATCAAATTTGAACTCATGATGTGTAAGGACTTGGGGAAACAGTAATGCAGCTGAGCCCTGACTTCAAAGTTTCACATGTAAGCAGAGATAAAGGAAAGTATTAGAGGCCCAGAGGACAGTGTGAATAATAGTAATAGCATGAGAATGTGGAAAATAGCCTCCATAATAGAGAATACCTCACTTTTGTTTCAGTGGAAGATACATGGTCACTAGAATTTAGAATTGAAACTTGGATATGGCCAGTTTGCTGATGACATGGCTTCAGAATTTAAAAACATTATTCTGGAAGCATTTCTGGTCTGGGAGTAGTAAGGAGGTAATTATGGTTCTCAAAACATTAGGAAAATATTTTCTGGTAATAACTCATTAACAATTCAGGTGATGGAAGAGTTGAAGATAACTAGCTTCAAACTTAGATCACTCAGAGCTGTTACACCTTAACAAAATTTGGGGAAAACAAAGAGCATTTTTTAAAGGAGAAATTTTTGTTTGTTTTGGATATCCTGATTATCAGGTGTTAGTATCTATCAGAGAATTCTTAGATTCATCATGATAACTTTCCTATATTATAGATGGTAAATTAAATCTAAGAGACAAAGGTCACACAATCTGAATTAGTAAACAAAATCCTGAGTTATTTAAACTCAAGGATTTTGTCTACAACAACAGTTCTATGATGCATACTTCTCTTTTTGTAAATATAAGTATGGCTGGTAGTAGTGCTTTAAGGGCTAGAGAATGTGCTAAGAAGGGGGCAGACTGGCCACAGTGCACCCTCTCATTCTGCTACTCCTCAATTATATTACCTACTCAACCACAGTCAGCTTCAAGTTAATTACATGTAAAAACGTAGATAATAACACCCATAAGCTTGTTGAAAGGATTATATGCAATAATGTCATAATAATTAAAGTAATATAAAAATAAGAGAAATTTATATAAAACTGGAGAATCAGTGGGTACTATTAATAGCAAAGATTTTTTGCTAGGCTGAGTGCATATGACATTGAAGGCTGACATGAGCCATTGACTCATAACTCACCTTCCTTATGTGAAAACGAAATAAGATCCTGTTACATGTATTTGGAGACAACAGAGATGAAAATATTGTGAAACTATAGGGCGGTTTGGGAAATCTTTTGTTGGCCTTTTTGCAATATACCCTATCAGCAGTTTTCAAAATGAACTGCTTTCTATTTGTGTGGCAGTCAAATACTTAAAAAGCTGTGGATAATGACATCATATGTTTAGGTATGTAGATCAAAGATACATGTGACAATAAAGATAGAAATTGTGACTTCCCCAAAATGTGAATCTTTCTTGATACAACAGGGCTAATAAATCTTTCAGTAACTGCAGCAAAGAGGTTGAACATGGTCCTACTACCTATGTGTCCTGGAAGGTTGGCCCTGGTACATAGAACTCTCTAGGAATAGGGGAGAGTCTACATAGAGAAAAGTTATCCACAGGTCTCAAACCCCAACAGAGATTAGAAGTCCAACCCAAATTCCAATCAACAGATGAATGGATAAAAAAGATGTGGTATATATACGCAGTGGGATGAAACTTGAGCACATTATGCTAAGCAAGTTAAGTCAGAGAAAGACCTGACTTTTGGTCAGAACTGTATGTTATTACTTCTATGTGGGATTTAAAAAAATTAGACCTATAAAATCAGAGTAAAATGGTGGGTCCAGGGGATTGGGATGGGGGTGGCAATAAGAATCATAGTGTTTTAAGAACACGAATTTGTAACAAGCAGTAAATTAGGCAGAAATAGTTAATGCACAGTATAATGAATATAGACAGTACTATTATACTATAATTATGTAATGTGATAAATATAGCTACATTGGCAACACTATGACAATATATAAATAGATCAAAGTAACACACTGTATACCTTAAACCTACAGTGTTTCACGTCAAACATATTTTAAAAAGAGGCATGATCCAGATTCAGTATAAATCTTATCAAGCCATTATCTGGTTTTCCAGGTTTGAAAATTCTTGGAGAATGACTTTATAGTCTCTGACTGTAATAAAACTAAGAAAAAAAAATGATACATCCTGGGCAGCCCATGGTTCAGCTCTTTTCCTCTTCTTTTCAAAAGGCTGGGTTATTTAACTGGTAACATAAACTGACATCACTCCCATGATGGCAAGGAGATATTTTATTTTAGGGATAAAAGAGGAAATAAACTCACCAGATTTAGTGTTTGTTTCTAGGGGTTACTCAGTAATCTTCCTTGCCTTATTTTTTCCAAGGATGAGAAATATCTGTGCTTATAAAACATTAGTGATGATCTTTCCAGTCTTATATAGTAGTAAGTAATAAGCATAGTCTTTTGTGTCAGGTTAACCTGGGTGTGGATCTCTGTTCTGCCACTAACTAATAGGTGTTAGACTTTGAGTAAAGTATTTAAATTCACTAAGCCTCAATTTACCTGTAAAGTAGTAATAATAAAAATAATATAAAAATAAGCTGGTGCATTGCTCTGTAGAATATATAAGATATTCATATAAGGTGTTCATATATAGCCTGGCACATAATAAACACAGAATATTAATTCGTATATTGAGATTATTGCCCATGAAAAATTGAATTTTATTCCCTGTGGGAAGAGATATCAAAGGGCTTAAAAATTCAGCACAGTTCTCAATCTCTTTCCTTCTTGTGGTGTAGTCTTCCAGTTATTTCTGTGTGACAAATTATCTCAAAACTTAATAGCTTAAAACAACATTTTAAAAATTATCTCTCGCAGGTATGTTGATGGCACTCTGCTAGGTGGCTCTCTTTTGCAGTCTCTCAAATGGTTGTGGTCAGATCTTGGCTGTGGCTGAGTCTACTGAAGGCTTGACTGGGCTGGATGTCCTGATGACTCACTGACATGGCTGATAGTTGATTATGGCTGTTGTGGGGCAATCAGACTCTCCATGTGGCTTAGACATGGCTTCTCCTAGTAGCTAGGATTTCTTAGAGAATGACAGTTGAGTTCCAAAAGAGAATGTCCCAGGAGTATTTCAAGGAAATAAGAAGTAGAAGCTTTCAAGTAGGTTGAGAGTCATGTATAGAACTGACACAGCTTTTTTTTTTTTCCAATCGTATTCTATTGATACAGGCAGTTGTAAGTCCTGTTTTTATTCAAGGGTTTGGAGAGATACATTCCACCTTCTTGGTGGGGTGAGAAGTTAACACTGCAAAAGAACATGTGGAATGGGAAATACTGTTGGAGCCATTTTTGGCAAATGCAGTAAGTTTCAGTGTGCTTTCTTACTAGAGCAATTTGCATCTGTCCTATACGCCAAATACACTCACCTCTTCCCTTACCTCACCAAAGTGTCATGGTTATGGCATCAAATCCATAGTTAGGATCTCACATCTAAACCTAGATCCATGTGCCAATTCCTTTGGAACTATTTCTCAAGTAGTTCCTCTTGGTCTCAAACTTACAAAAATATTATTATTTTTCCCTACAGACCCAACATGCAATGTTTATTTACATTAAGATGTCTACAGTAGACACTCTTGTTAAAAAATGAGCCTGGATTTGGAGGAGGCTTATGAACATTCAATGACCCATAGCAATTCTGGGACCCTACACAGCACATATCTGCCCTGGAAGTCGTGCCCAGGGGAACTTGGTTTTGCCCTTTGAGTTATCCTTCATTCTCCATATGACATGGCCCATGATTGCAGTTGAATATGAGATCCCAGAGACTCTCTTCATAATGAGCAATCTCTGTCCTTTTCGGTCCAAGCTGAAATAATTATCTCTGTGGATTTCTTGTATATCAAATTACATTAGACCAAATCCACACCTACATTTTTTTCCAAGTCCAGCTCCTCTCTACCTTGACCTGACTATGAAGCTGCATGGGATAATATACTTTAGATGCTTAGAAACTTTTTGTCTAGTTCAAGGGTCTATGAGGCATTACCTTGAATTTCTGAAGTCTCAACAAAGAGGCTAATACCCATACCCTTGATGTCAATTTTACAAGATGAGTTGTTTGTCAGCACCTACATCAATATTCTCTTATATAAAACATGGTAGGTATTATATGTATTACTAACAATATACCTGAGAAATGAAAAGATAATGTGAAAAAAATCATACTTATTTACTAAAATCATACTAATTATACATTAGTATGATGAATCATGTATTAATAATGAAGAAGCAGCAATATGATTGCTTTATCCCAGTGTAAGCAATGCAGTTGTTTCACAGTAGCTTCGCCTATACACTAATGAGTGAATCATTATAAAATTTTTATGGAATTCAGTATTACAATCATATTCATAATATATTGGAAGCATATATTAAAAAACACCTGTGATAATAGGCTGATAGACAGTTTCTCTAATAATGAGAGGGAGGCATACTGTACAGTAATGTAATTACTTGAAAGAAAAGCTAAAAAGTAAGAAAACTAACACATTATTAATTTTATATTAAATACCACTTAGGATAGACTATCCACGTTCATACAAGTCTTGCACATGATGCGTACTTAGGCAATAATGATGATGGAGACACAAAAGTATCCCATACAGTTCTTACTCTAAAGTTATTAGATTTTCACATGATTATACACATACATAGCAGATAAATTTATTAACTGTATAGGATGATGGTTGTTTACTATTCATTAGATGGAGGTGGATCATCATAAAAGTCTTCATCTTCATTCTCTTCATGTTGAGTAGACTAAGGAAGAGGAGAAAGAGGAAGGGTTGGTTTGGTTGTCTTAGGGGTGGGAGAGGCAGAAGAGGTGGAGATGGTGGAAGGAGAGGCAGGCATATTCAGTGTAACTTTATGGAAGCATAACAATTTCTGTCTGACTTCTTTTTCATTTCTCATGAAAGTGTTTCTGTATGGTATCAATCCTTCCACCATTTGCTCTAATTTCTGTATTCGTATCATAGAAGTGTCCATATCATAAAAGAAGTCAAAAGAAGAATAATCGGAACCCTTCTGCCAAGATAGTCTAATGTCAATCTGTTTTCTGCAACTGCTTCCATGTCTTCTTCCTCATCGTTTGGCACTGGTTTGGAAACACTCATCTCTATCAAGTTGTCTTCTGTTAATTCCTCTGGTGTGGTGTCTTTTAGCTCTTGAATTTCTCCAAGGTCCATATCTTAAAACCTTTGACACTTCACCCCCCCCCCCCCTTTTTTTTTTTTTTTCCATATCCACAATATTTTTCATGATTTTCTTGATTGGCTTTGTTTTAAATCCTATGAAGCCATGTAAAAATGAATAATTTTCTTTAGCAGGAATTTATTGTTTCAGTCTTGATGGCTTTCAGGACCATAACAATGATGGCGTCTTCAGTGGTGCAGTCCTTACAGATTTTCCTCATATTCTATTTATTAAGATTTTCTTCAGTAGTGGTGATAATTATTTCCATATAGTACCATGTGTAATAAGCTTTAAGGGTCCTTCTGACCCCCTGACTTAGAGGGTGAATTGAGACCTCATTTTGGGGGCAAGCAGACCATGTCAGCACCTTCATTATTGAACTCATAGGGTTCTAGGTGCATTGTCCAATATCAATAGAACTTTGAAAGGCAGTTCCTTACTAGTAAGGCACTTCCTGACTTTAGGGACAAAGCATCAATGCAGCCAATCCAGAAAAAGTGTTCTCATGGTTCAGACCTTCTTGTTGTACAACTGAAAGACTGTAGTTATCTTTTCCCTTCATGTCTTGGAGTTAACAGCTTTATAAATAAAGGTAGTTATAAACCCAACTGATCATAAATGCAAGTATATTTGCATTAAACAGTAGAGTTAGCTTATTCCTTCCTGCTTTCAATCCTGGTGTTTGTCTCTTACTTACTAATAAAATGTCCTTCGTGGCATTTTTTTTTTCCACAATAGGGCACTTCTGTCGACATAAAAACCTGTTCAGGCAGATATCCCTTCTCCTCAATGATTTTCTTAATGGCGTCTGGGGATGTGTCTAGTGCCTGTTGGGTTGGCAGGAACTGCTTCTTTTAAACTAAACCCCTTTCTAAAGTAATCAAACCACCCTTTGCTGGCATTAAATTCTCCAGCTTTAGATCCATCACCTTCCTTTTGCTTTAAGTTGTCATATAAGGACTTCATTTTTTTTTCTTGAAACATATTACAGCATATAGGTGTGTCTTTCTTATAGCAAGCTGACACCCACATAAGAACTGCATTTTTCAGTGTGAAATAAAAAGATATCTTGCAAAAAGTGCAAGTTTTTCACACCTGCTGGCGTAACTGCAGTAATGGCTTCATAAATTTCCTTTTCTGTTTTTACAGTGGTCCTAATGCTATCTTGAAATGGTGGGCAATTGCAGCTGCAGACCTTAATCTATGATGCATGTCAAGAAATTCAACTTTTGCTTGTCATATCATGACTTTTTTATCCTTCTTGGGCGCACTTCCAGCATCATTAGTGGCACTGTGTATGCATCCCACAATGTTATTTGAGGTATACTGTACAGCACCAAATGAAATGAAAATACCTGGGAACTGTGAAGGATCACTTTTTACTTTGTCCAGTATTTTTACACAATACTGGAGAGATGATCTGGCTATGTGGAAGCAATGTCACATCATATTTTAAGTGAATACTTGCAATACTTGAGCTCATTGAAATAGCAACAGGAGATAGCTACGAAATTATTCCAGTAGTACAGTATGAAGTATAGTTAATTTTACACAGTTATGACTCATACTGTATCTTTGATTGTTTTTTTAAAATATAATTTATTGTCAAATTTGTTTCCATACAACACCCAGTGCTCGTCCCAACAAGTGCCCTCCTCCATGCCCATCACCCATTTTCCCCTCTCCCCCACCACCCATTGACCATCAGTTTGTTCTCAGTCCTTAAGAGTCTTTACAATTGTTTATTTCTCTCCACTGCAAATGGCACCATGACTCTTAGTGTTTATTTATATAAGTTTTGAGAAATTTTAACTTTTTGTAATAGATTTGTTTATTTTATGGTAGCAAATATAAAATATACTAATATATGCATATATTTTATGCATTCATGACATGCCTAACTTTCTCTTAGTCTTTTTAATATTTCGAGGCTACCTGGCTCATCTGTGAGTTTTTTCAAATTGTCACAAATATCCAAAAATATTTCCAAAATATTTATTGAAAAAAATCTATCTATACATGGACCCATGCAGTTCAAACCCATGTGATTCAAGAGTCAATTGTATTTTACATTTTGTTGTAGTAGCCCTCCACTCCTAGGTATCAAATTCTGTTCTGGCTATATATTGGTGGGTAATAAACTACCACAAAACATGGTGCTTTCATTATTGCGTCTCACAACTCTTTGGTTTGACTTGACTCCACTAGGTGGTCTCTCTTGGGGTCTTGTACATAGTTGTAGTCAGATGTTTGCTAGGGTTGAAGTCATCTGAAGCCTTGATTGGGCTGTTCATCCCGGATGATTCACTTCCATAGCTGGCAGTTGATGTTGTCTGAAAGCTAAGCTGGGCCCGTTGACTGAAGCATGACCTTTCCATATGACCCGCTTTTTGCACTATTGCAACTGGGTTCTGAGAGAGAGCATCCCAAAAATGTGCAAGATGTGTCAGGAAGCAGGAGCTGCCAGGAGTGTTAAAGTCTATGCTTAGAACCGGTGTAGTGTCATTTCTGCCATATTCTATTAGTCAAAGCAGTGACAGGGCCTACCCAAAATTGAAGTGGTAGAGAAATAGACTTCACATTTTGTTTGGAGAGGTCACATTGGAGAACATCATAGACATTGAAAGATTATATTGCAGCTCTTTTTAGGAAATACAGTCTCCATGTATGGTAAACAGGCCAGGGTTTTTTGTTAAAGTGAGTTCTTCTCTTTATTCTGTCTTCTTTTCCCTCTTACCTTTCTCCTTTGTGTTCACCTCCTTTGTTGCCTCCTCTTTTTTTTAACGTTTATTTATTTTGAGACAGAGAGAGAGAGAGAGAGTGAGCATGAGCAGAGAAGGAGCAGAGTGAGAGAGGGAGACACAGAATCTGAAGCAGGTTCTAGGCTCTGAGCTGTCAGCACAGAGCCTGATGCCTTGCAATCATAACCTGAGCCAAAGTCAGAAGCCTATAGGACTGAGCCATCCAGGTGCCCCTCCCCCCCCTTTTTTTTAAGAAAGAAGGAGTGCAAGTGGGGGAGAAGGGCAGTGGAAGAGAGAAAGAGAGAGACAGACAGATTCTGGCTGGCTCCATGCTCAGCATGGAGCCTGGTGTGGGGCTCGATCCCATGACCCTGCAATCATGATCTGAGCCAAAATCAAGAGTCGGACACTCAACTGATTGAACTACCCAGGTTCCCCTGCCTCCTCCTTTCCATCTTGTTTTCACATAGCAGCCTTGCCAAAAGTTGTTCTTACAGTTTAGGAATGGCTGGGTGGTAGATTCTAGACATTGGGGATAATAAACTGTTTCCTGCTCTGTCTCTGTAGATACATTTTCATAAGTGCTGGCACATCTCATCTCAACGGAATTATAAATTTTGTTATTTGCATGGCTTAGGATGAAATAGGTCATTTTATTTGCTTTGACTTTGGGTACTAGTCTATTGCAAATGAGACAAAAGTTTTCCATATGTTCCATGTCAGTTCACCCATATCATTAGTGTACTGCATAGTGTTTGGGGACCAAACACCAAGTTATAATTAATATATTATTTTGATTTTTTTTAGACTTCTTGGTGCGTATTCCTTTGTGCCCTCTTGGGAAGGCAGCCAGGACCAACTCAGAACCCAGGTTACTTTGTGTTTCCTGGTCAAAGGCCTTGTGACATGAATATCTTATGAATATACTTCACATAACTAATTAAAAACTTAGTATAAGGCACAAAGAAAAGGAGCTGATCTCTGTATTGGGAGAAAATCATGGTTCTTTGAAATAATGTTTCTGTGAGAAATAGGTGAACTTTGTAAATCTGCAATTCATATCTTTAATAAAACTCAAAAGGACTTTTGATGGAATTGAACAGGTTAAAAGCATAGTTATGAAAACAACTATAAGAAAAGGAGAGGAAAACATGATTGCCTATTTTTGCTTCAAAAACCACACTTGGAAGTAGTAAATATAAGATAGGGTAGTAGGAAAACTTTTTGTGAAATAGAGAACAAAGAAACTGAATAATAAAAGTAAAATATAAGACAAGAATAGATCTCAGATACCCAATGTATTCTCATTTAGTGAATCTTTTCACATATTTAGTGAGCATCTAATATTATTTTATATCAAGCACTGTCCTAATTGGTTGGAACATAGCACTTAGCATAACAGATACTGTCCTTTTTCTAAAAAAAGACTAAAGTTAAGCAAATGAAACAAAATTAAATAATTATGGTAAAGCATGATGAATTATCTGATCAAGGGGTTGCTAAGAGAGTGTAGAATGGTTGTATGAAAGTACTCTAAATATGGTCAGAAGTCTTCTTCGAGGAAATGATATATTTTTTTTTTTTTTCAACGTTTATTTATTTTTGGGACAGAGAGAGACAGAGCATGAACGGGGGAGGGGCAGAGAGAGAGGGAGACACAGAATCGGAAACAGGCTCCAGGCTCTGAGCCATCAGCCCAGAGCCTGACGCGGGGCTCGAACTCCCGGACCGCGAGATCGTGACCTGGCTGAAGTCGGACGCTTAACCGACTGCGCCACCCAGGCGCCCCGAGGAAATGATATTTAAAATGAGATCTAAAATATAAGTAATAGGAAAAGAAGGCAGTTATCCAGAGAAAATATTATATATAACACCTGCTTGAGCTCATTTGGAGGAGAAAACATGGCACACTCAAAGAAATGAAAAATATTCTGTTGGTTGAACAGTTGGTCCATTTCTTTCAGCTGTGTGATCCATTAGGTTAAGCTGAGTTAGGCCAGATACTTGCAATCTAAGACTCAAGCCAAAACCTAAGAATCAGTAGCAAGGCCTAGTGTATCTAGGGACCTGCATTGTTTTAATATGACTGTCCAAGAGTTGAATGCATATAGACAGCAGAATACTCTTAGATTTCACAGGACTTGCTTGCCCACAGCATTCTAGTAGCTTATTGCTACATGCTATTTTTGGCCATAGGTTTCATGCTCTTGGATTTATAAATATTCTCTATTACTTTGATCAGAGTAAATTCAAAACAAATGCATTCCAAAATTAACTGTAAATTAATTTAAGTTTTAAAAAAGTTTATTTATTTATTTTGAGAGAGAGAGAGAAAACTAGTGGGGAGGAGCAGAGAGAGGGAGAGAGAATCTAAAGCAGGCCTTGCACTGCCAGCCGAGAGCCTGATGTGGGGCTCAAACCCACGAAGCTGTGAGATCATGATCTGAGCTGAAACTGGGAGTTGGATGCCTAACCAACTGAGCCACCCAGGTGCCCCTAAATTAATTTTAAATTAATCTAATTTTTTTCTTTTAGATATCTTTACATCAAATGAATCATTTTGCTCTAAACCTTGGACATATATGTATTTTTTATTTTATTTTTTACTTTTCCAAGTACTGTAATAATAACGATAACAACTAATCTTTATTGAATTTGATCATTTTAAGCATCTAATATATGATAAATAAAGTAATCTTCACAGTAACCCTATAATGGAGGGTTTTTTTGTTTTGTTTTGTTTTTGTTTTTGTTTTTTGGTTTGTTTTTAGTTTTTGTTTTTACCTTTAGTGCTTTACGACTGAGAAAACTAAGACAGGGAGCTTGAGTTACTGCTTAAAGTCATCATAGCTAGAACATGCTGGGATAAGTTTCAAATGCATTTAATTTGAATGTAGTTCTACATTCTTAGTCATACTAAAAAGCTTATCTAATTGTAGATACTATTTTTTATAGTATCATGATTGCTAGTTTAAGAAATGCAGGGAGAGAAGAAAAATAAATACAATAGAGGAAATTAGAGAAAAAGGAGGAAAACAGCAGAAAATTTCTCTGAGCTGAAGAAAGAAGTGCATCTACAGCTTTAAATGCCACTCTAAACTTCTTACAGTGAAATTTGGGTAGTTTATGAGAATATGAAAAAAATTACGTATCCTTTAAGGTTCTAGGCCAATAAAACCCAAATAATGTTTAAAAAGAAGTATATTGATAACAGATTTTTTTCTGTAACTTTTAAAATTTCATAAGTAAATTTACTGAGGCAATGCTTGCATATTTTGACATAAATTATAGTGATCTGGGAATTTTATACACAAAAAATACATTGATCTTGTGAGGCGTATGTGTCATAAAAAAGTTTACAAATTGTGCCACTAGCATAGTCCTAACAAAAATGTCTTGGGGAAAATAATGCAAGGCAATAGGGTGGGAGTTAACTACATGAAGTTCATTGTCCTAATAGTGGTAGAAGTATTGTGAATGGGATTAATTAAAAGGCTGCCAGGATGGCTGGAGCCACAGGGAAGGAGATGGTATTGCAAGGCATAGACCTGGAGAGGTGGGAATGATGGTAGATCATACAGGGTCTTGACCACCGTTAAGTGGTCTTGTCTTTTGCTGAGATTAATGAGATGCCATTGGAAGATATTAAGCAAAATTAGATTTAAGTTTCAGAATAATCTCTTTGTTTTCAGTGTGGAGAATGGAAGGAAAGGTGCCAAATGAAGAAGCAGAGAGAAGTCAAGATGGTATTAATATAGGGGCGCCTGGGTGGCACAGTCGGTTAAGCGTCCGACTTCAGCCAGGTCACGATCTCACGGTCCGTGAGTTCGAGCCCCGCGTCGGGCTCTGGGCTGATGGCTCAGAGCCTGGAGCCTGTTTCCGATTCTGTGTCTCCCTCTCTCTCTGCCCCTCGCCCGTTCATGCTCTGTCTCTCTCTGACCCAAAAATAAATAAACGTTGAAAAAAAAAATTAAAAAAAAAAAAGATGGTATTAATATAGATTGCTTGGACTACAGTGTTTATGGCAGAGATAGGTAAAGAGATTTGTGTATGTGTTGAATATGTTTAGTCACTGTATTGAACACAAAATTTAGGTACCTTCTCAAATTCCTTCCCAACCCGTACTCCCTCCAGGACTAGACTGCTGACACGAAAGTGAATTTGGTTTGAGATATGCTGGTCCTTCTAAATGGCTGCTGACTTTAGCCAGGCAACCAACCAGCCAAGTACCTGAATTTCTCAGAGATGCCAGAACTTTCTTGGCATAATATTAAAGAGTGATTGGAAAATTCAAGAAGGTTGGAGTGTTATAATAGATTTATTATTTAATGGCTTGAGAATCCACCAGCCTTCCTTAGTGGATACTTCCTTACTAAAGCAGTAAAAGATGCACTAGTTCAGAACAGTAGAATTGTTAAAGTTTAGAAGTGGCTGTCTTCTTCCAGCCAAGGATTAATGGTGGAGAAGTAGCCATTGATCTGGGAAAATACTAATCTGGATAATATTATGAACAAATAATATTATTCATAAAATGATCTTAGAATGACAAATTCTGATAGGATTGCTATTGGCAGAGGCAGGGTGAACTGTTATTACTTGAAATTGTCTTCAGGGCCAGAGTAACAATCAGGATGATTAGATCTGTAGAGATTTGTGAAATAGCCAGTACAGCATGGCTTTCTTTTGGCAAGGTGGGAGCTACTACATGAAATTCATCGCCCTAGTAGTGGTAGAAGTTTTGTAAATAGGAGTAATTAAAAGGCAGCCAGGATGGCTGGAGCCAAGAAAGGAGATTTTATTCAACTTATGTAATCAGAAATTCAGAGCTGGGGAACACAAGGTTTTTATCAGCTGCTACAATGGAGAATATCATCTTCATAACGGGTTTCAATATCTATGCTAGTTTACAGATCCATTGTTTATTGATGGAAGGGGAGGTCAGATCTTCTTGAGGGACTTTATAACTCCATCAACCTATATACAGTAAATACTACTCTGAACTTTCTTCTAAGGTATCTGAGGGCCTTTACCAGGGTTAAGTCCATACTGGGAAACATGGGGAAAACTTTTGTTGTTGTTTATATGTCTGTTAGATATGGAATCTGACACTAAATCCAGATTACTAAAAATGCCTTATGGAGACCAAATGATAAATGGAGTTTTGTCACAAGTTTCTTTTATAGTGGATTCAACAGGATTTCAGACCCACTTTATCACTATTTGCCTGTTTCTAATTTTTTTTTTTTTAATGAGATAGCTCTACCTAGCATCTGGAAGAAATTTCACAGTGATAATTGATCATTGAAATGAGTCATAACAAGAATGGCCAGGTGGAAGACCTCAAAACTATAGTTCTTCCCCTGCCAACAGATAGTGAGTCAGAAGAAGTACTGTATTCCTGGAAGAATTGTAAATATTAGCGTCAAAGACTTAAAAGGTCCAGTGATGTTGGAACCTATCTATCATTTTCTTATCTTCAGACATAGAGTAAGAAAAACAAGTATAGATAATAAGTCTGATTTGGGGAGATAAACTGAAAATCACCAATAATATTTACCAAATAACTACCACATATACTCCATTTGCTACACTGAGAAATTTAAAACAACTACCACTGTATGGCTAAACTTCATCTTGATGAATATCATTGAATGATATTTATATCATTAATATTGTATCATTCATATCATTAATATCAATTCATATTCATTAAGTATAATGAAATAATTCTTTAAAAAATAGATGAGTAATAATGTACTTGTTACAAAATATTATTTATATGCTAATATTTTCTGCAATTTGATTAAATGCTATCCATGACTGCTTTGTTTGTGAAAGGAATAGAAACTGTAGAAGTTATTTTTTTATAAATGCTTAATTACATTATATCTGTTCCATAAATATCAATGAACTCATGTTGGTTAGTAATATTGCTCACTTATTTTGTTTCCTAAATATTAATCATCAAGATAAATAGGTTTAAAATCTCTAAACATCACTTTGGATTTCTCTATTTCTCCCTTAATTAAAAAAAAATTTTTTTATTTTTGAGAGAGAGATAGACTACGAGTTGGGGAGGGGTAGAGAGAGAGGGAAACACAGAATCTGAAGCAGGCTCCAGGCTCTGTGCTGTCAGCACCAAGCCCGACGCGGGGCTTGAACTCATGAAAGGCGAGATCATGACCTGAGCCAAAGTCGGATGCTTAACTGACTGAGCCACCCATGCACCCCTCTCCCTTCATTTTATTCTTAGTTTTTGCTTCATGTATTCCAAAATTAATTTATTAGGCATATACATATTTATAATTTTTATGTCTTCCTGATGAATTGACCCTTTTTCCATTTGGAAATGTCTTACTTTAGTAATAATCCTTTTTTTTAAAGTTTATGTTACTTGATACTAATTTAGCCTCTCCAGCTTTCTATGCTTTCTTTTATGTATATTTTTTATTTTTATATATATTATTTTTAAGAAATAAGTATCATTGTATTTAAATTTCATCTTTTACAAACCATGTATTGTTAATCTTGCTGTCTGAAAATCAAAACCTTCAGGTTGGAGAGTTTAGTGCATTAATATTTTAACAGGGTTTTTTTTTTTGTTATGTTTTCATTTATGTCTGCAAATTTACTAGTTACTTTCTATTTGTCACGTCATTTTTGAGTTTTTATTTTTTGTTCCTGTATATTTTTCGTTTCTTGTTTGGACTGATTGTTTTTTAGTATTCCATTTTAATTTCTCTACTGGCATTTGAACTACATTTCTTTGCATTTGTTTTTCAGTAGTTGCTCTAAGCAAGATTATAATATGCATTGTTAACTTAGTACAGTCTTCTTATTTGTAATTTCAAGTTTGGAGCCTATTTCTGATAATTCCAACATTATGCTTATCCTTAGACTTGTTCCTATTGAAATTTTTTCTCACAATGCAAAGTTTACTGTCTCCCACCCTCAAGAAAATTTTAATTAACAACAACAAAATAAATAAGAAACTGAGAGTAAAATAGGAACATCATATACATTTTATAAAAGTTAGCCCAAAGTTGCCAGCCCAGATAGCTTTAAAGATAATTTTTATCTTTTATCTTTAAAGTATAAATAATTCCTAAAATAAGCCAACTCTTCCACAATATAGGAGATTGTGGAAACTGTGTAATTCTAGTGCAGTCTGTTTATGATTTATGCAATTAAGCAAATGAAACTTTTAGTGTCCTTGGATTAGAAAAATTAGTCATGTTTCCATATCACAGCAAATAATCTCTAGCAGCCATCATCAGAATTAATAATAAAACTTGATAGCTAACTTGTTCTGGAATAATTCAAGGGTGCTTGCTGTCATTATTTTTATTTACTATTACTCATAGTATCCTATCTAATACAAAAACAAGAGAAATATATATATATATATTCATATATATATATATATATATTTATTTATTTATTTATTTGAGGGGAGGGCACAAATGAGCCAGGGGCAGAGAGACAGTGAAAGAATCCTATGAGGGGCAGAGAGAGAGGGAGAAGGGGGCTTACCTGAAGTGGGGCTCGTGTTTTTACTCAAAGCAGGGCTTTGAGCTCACTTGAAGAGGGGCTCATGCTCACCCAATGTGGGACTCAAACTCACAGATTGTGAGATCATGACCCAAGCCAAAGTCAGATGCTTAGTGACTGAGCCAACGAGGCACCCAATAAGAGAAATATTTTAAAAATTAAAATAGTATCAGAAAAGTGACAATAAAATCCTACTTGTATAATCCTTTAATCATGACTATCTTCTGGATAAATCCAGCAAATGAACTGAAACATTTTTATCCCAAATTAAAGTTCAATAGGATAATAACTTAGAAATAGACATACCTTGTTTAATAGAGTGAACTAACCAAAGGTTTTTTACCTCACATCTGTATAAAAATATATTCTGGATTAAATATATATTTAAAAAAATTAGCTTAGTAGAAGAATGTACCTACCAATATTTATCAGGCCTTTTTCTTGTACAAAATTCAAAGCAGAAACTATAGAGGAAAATAATTATGTAGTTGGTAGCAAAACAATGAAATATTTAAAAAACTCAACAAAATGACTATTGCTAAGAAAAGTTTGGAGCCATTTAAATGAAGGTGCTAGAGGAATCTGGGACAATATATGAAGCTTTGAATAAAAGGGGAATATTTTCTGAATGCACCTGTGAATTTATATGCAAAGAAAACAGAATAACCTCGAGCAGCTGGCTGTGGAGACAAAGATGCAGTCCAAGAGATGCAGTGGATTAGTTTCAGTGGGAAAATGTGTTCATATGATTTGAAGGCTGAAGGAAACTTCAAGAAAAAAGTTTTTAGAATTTGTTGTTGAGAGGTCATTCATTAAATGGTTTATTTGGAGATATCTAAGTAAAATAGAATACTTACATCAATCAATGAAACTAAACATATCCTCAAATCTTATGACATTTTAAATTCAAAGATGTGGGGCGCCTGGGTGGCGCAGTTGGTTAAGCGTCCGACTTCAGCCAGGTCACGATCTCGCGGTCCGGGAGTTCGAGCCCCGCGTCAGGCTCTGGGCTGATGGCTCAGAGCCTGGAGCCTGTTTCTGATTCTGTGTCTCCCTCTCTCTTTGCCCCTCCCCCGTTCATGCTCTGTCTCTCTCTGTCCCAAAAATAAATAAACGTTCAAAAAAAAAAAAAAATTTTAAATTCAAAGATGTTTCATGAGTATCTTTTCAGTACACTTAATAAACAAATCAAAAGACAAGTAAAAACCTTGAATTTTTTATGTAATTGCCAAAGAGGAAAGAATAAGATCAAGGCACGTGAATTTTCATTACATTCTTGAATTTACTTACAATAACTTTATTGCTAATTTTCCTTCATAAAATGGAGTTCTGTCTGCTTTCACATCCTCCAAGAGGGGTTAACAAAAATAAATAATGGTTGTGAAAACACATTAAAGCATTTTTAAGAACTCAGTAAGTACGCCATATACCCCATATACCCCAAATTTCTAATAGCTGTGAAATAAGAATTCAGTAGATAATTTCTGAAAATCTCTCAGATCTGATAGTGAGAGATTTTTCTAGTCATTACACAAAAATGCTGTGTAAAACTTCTTATATAAATCTATAATAAGTTAAATAAAAATGACTAATTCAGTATTTGAAGAAATAACCACAGAGGAAAATTAAATTGGCTAATGTTCCATTTCTCCTTTATTTTTTCAAACAATGGCCTAAACTTTTTTGTTCTTCACTGTACTATAGAGATTAAATAATATGAAAAATAATTTGTCACCTGAACAGGTTCCCTTAAATTTGCATATCTTCATCTGTCTTGGGAAATGTTAAACCCACTGACTGCATTTGAGATTGAGTTAGATAAATTAATTGTACAAGAACTAGCTGGTAATTCTCTTATCAAAGGATTAAAATAGTCTATTATTTACTTTACTTAAATGTGCTAATTAATATCTTAGGACAGTGTGGGTTACTATAGTGGAAAAACTCTTTAGTTTCTCTAAACCTTAAATTCCTAACAGTAATGTAGAAATTATCTAACTGTATTCTAGCTGTTAAATGAGATAATGAATTCATGTTACTAGTAACTAGCACAATGTTTGGTAAAGATTAGATATTCAGTAAATTAGAGCTGCTGACGTTATTTTTATTATTACATTTTATTGATCATAAGTTGGAAATTGCTAATAGTTATATTTAGTTTAATAAAAACAGCTATTTCCAAAGACTTAAAAACAACTTTGCTAAGTTACAAATTCATGATACTTTTGTTCCTTGGATATCAATCTCTTCATTCTCTGAGAGTAAAATATGTTTGCAAATTGTACCAGCTTTTGCAAATTCCAGATCAAGTCTTAATTTAAAATACAGCTTTCTGGGAATGCAAGCTGGTGTAGCCACTCTGGAAAACAGTATGGAGGTTCCTCAAAAAACTAAAAATAGAACTACCCTATGACCTAGCAATTGCACTACTAGGCATTTATTCACGGGATACAGGTATGCTGTTTCAAAGGGACACATGCACCCCCAAGTTTATAGCAGCACTATCAACAATAGCCAAAGTATGGCAAGAGCCCAAATGTCCATCAATGGATGAACAGATAAAGAAGATGTGGTATATATATACAATGGAGTATTACTCAGCAATCAAAAAGAATGAAATCTTGCCATTTGCAACTACATGGATGGAACCAGAGAGTATTATGCTAAGTGAAATTATTCAGTCAGAGAAAGACAGATACCATATGACTTCACTCATAGGAGGACTTTATGAGACAAAACAGATGAACATAAGGGACGGGAAACAAAAATAATATAAAAAGCAGGGAGGGGGACAAAACATAAGAGACTCATAAATATGGAGAACAAACAGAGGGTTACTGGAGGGGGTGTGGGAGGGGGGATGGGCTAAATGGGCAAGGGACATTAAGGAATCTACTCCTGAAATCATTGTTGCACTATATGCTAACTAATTTGGATATAAATTAAAGAAAAATTAAATAAAACACAGCTTTCTTTTGTATTGTTTGGGAACATTATATATCACTTTCTACCTTTTTAAAATCACACCTATAAATATATAATAAATACTGTTATTCATGTAGGAAAAATACCCTGAATATTGTTATTTTGAGAAATAATTATATTTAAAGTTCTGACCTCTTTCTTTTTAGTTCCTGTTTGTTGCATTGCAGACCCAAATATAACTCATGCTATTCTTAGAAGGTATTTAAATAGTCAACAATATATCCATGTATCTTAATTGAAGTGAGATTTTTATCATATTTTTAATGAAGTAGGTCTCATTTATTTTAAGAAAATACACATAAGGTATTGTAAAATTTATGGTTTGTATATTATACACACAAATGTAAGCAATAAATGTATTCCAAGATCATTTTTTTAAGTGGTAAATCAATGGAAAGAGAGGTTGATTTTGGCCAAAGTAGCTAGATGATACATTTAATATTTGTTTGTTAAAATGACTTTTGGCACATGACTTAAGCACAATCATTATTTTATGCATTAATTTGCATTTTATCTCATAAAGGAATGCATATATTTTCATATTTCATATGTTTCATATTTCTATGTTACATTTCCCATACTCTAGATTGTTTTCTATGCTGTTATTTCTAGAGCAAGATATTTCAAACTACTTATCTTGGTATTATAGTCATTCTAGTGTCTTAATATCGATTGCTTGTACACAAGATGAAAGAGGTTATTTTCAGGGTGTCATTGTTTTAGTGGCCTTGTTTAAACTGCTCAGCAAAAAAGACCAATCTGAGTGTCTGTTTACTGCATTATAAATTGCCTGTGTCGTATATATTGGCATTAGGAACAGACTGAAAAATGGATACTCTAAGGTGGAACTTCTTAAAACCGTAAATTTTTGAGGTCCTTAGAACACCACATACCTTAGAGAGATATGTTTTGCCTTGGAATGTTATTTAAAGACTCTGTTCATAATATTGTAAGAATTTCTTCTGCCAAACACTTGTATGAGAAAGGAGAAAATCCTTTTATATTCTTTATGACATTCAGATGGAAAAATTGAAGCTAAATTTGAGAAACAAATGATAGCGTTAACCTTTAAACAGCAACAAAAAAACATGATGTAAAATACATTTTTTATAAAAATCGATTGCCAGCAAAATATCAAAATTTGTATTACTCCTTTATAATTATAAAATTTAACTAAAGTTCTTTCAGAAGAAGGACACGATTTTTTATTTATTTATTTATTTTTAAAAAAAATTTTTTTTCAACGTTTTTTATTTATTTTTGGGACAGAGAGAGACAGAGCATGAACGGGGGAGGAGCAGAGAGAGAGGGAGACAGAATCGGAAACAGGCTCCAGGCTCTGAGCTATCAGCCCAGAGACTGACGCGGGGCTCGAACTCACGGACCGTGAGAACGTGACCTGGCTGAAGTTGGCCACTTAACCGACTGCGCCACCCAGGCGCCCCAGAAGGACACGATTTTTTATTTTGGCATGCTGATACATATCTTTGGCTGTTTCATATTTTTGTTACTCTGGCAGTTGATTATCTTCCTTTCAGAAGAAAAAAAATATTTTTTGAAGTTTACTAAATGTGGACTCCTTTGGGGAAGAGGTAGAGTTTAGTGATTCAATTGAATATGGTGAAGTTAGCCTTGAGAGAGTTATGAATAAAATATTGATTTGAAAATTGTGAAAGATTCATTTTATAATTGTATTTTATATAAGCCATATGTGGAGTATTATTTTTGGATGAAAATATTCATATATCTGTCATTAATGCAACTTTTTAGTATTGATGGTAAGGAACACAGTTTTACTTTAAAACATTTTATTTCTATTATCTAATTTGCTCTTCCCTGATTCCTACAAGGTAGTTCAGAGAAACTGTATCATTGTCCCAGTTTTACAAATTGGGAAACTGAGCCAAGGACTGTCAAGTAACAGACCCAAGCTCATTAAACTCTACTGCTATAATTCTCTATTAGCTATGTAACTGAGACTGGAAACTCTTTATTCTTTACCCTCAGGATAAATAAGTAATATGTGTTTATTTTTAAATGATGGTGAGCTGCTCCCAAAGCTAAATCCACATCCTGTATGTTTGCTAATTGTGCTATTTTGTTGGACCCTAATGTTTCTGAGTCCCCTTAGCGTACACTAAAATGATTAAGAAAATAAAATGTTTTAATGGTAAAACAATCCTTATTTCTATTTGCTTATTGCTGTGGAACTGTATCTTCTGTCCTGGAGGTAATGACAACAACATTATGTTAAGGATTATTAAGTATGGAAATTTTTCAAAGGAAGAAAGAGATTAAGAAATCTCCCTTGCCCAAATCTCTTCTCATATAAAGCACATCTGTTCTTTTGCTGCCCAGCATCTGTTTAGCTTTCTGAAAACAGCACTCTGACTTTTTGTGTGGGAAGTTATCCTTCCATTTGATCTAGTGTGAGAGTTTGTCCAAACCTTCTCTCAGCTAAGGGAATGAAACCCAAGCTGGGCCAAGCTGACTTTCTTCTCTGGGTGTTTGAACTTTGAGCAAAATGAATGTAAAAAGACTGAGTGAGATTGGAGTTATTCATCTACACTAATTTTTGGTGCATTGGAGAGACTCACATTGGTTCTCATTACCTACTGAATTACACTTGGTTTCCTTCTGACCAGTTATAAAGCATTCCAGTTAGATTTTCAGCTACCCACTACCTTTCCAATAAATCCCTTCTCTAATTATCAGTTTATCAGTTTAAGTTGTTTGGGTGAAGGGAATAATGTGTTGCAATGTTAAGCTGCTAAGCCTTTTCACTTTTCTCCCATAAATCATGCTGGTTGGTGCTATTCTATCATCATAACACTGGAGAAGGGGTAGGAGTATGGAAGATAAGGTGTTAAGGAAGTCTGGGTGAAAAAAAAAGATTAAGTAGAAAATCTACTCTTTTGGTTCCTGATAAATTTTAAGAAGAACAAGAATGGAAGGAAAGTTCTAGGTGTTGAGATAAATGTTCCTTTCTCTCCCTTATCAGGACTGAAGTTACTGAAGGAGGGAGTACTTAAAAGTATTGGTGGAAAAGGTCAAAGAAATAAGGGGCTTTTTATTCCCAAGCTTTCTGGTTTGGATATTGAAATCTGACTGAACTATGACAAGATGGGATAAGTACATCTGAATATTAACCTGTGTTGTAGAGTATTTATCCACCACGAATGTCTTCTTCTAGCTTCTTTGAACTTTGTTGTTTTAGCCAGACACAAAAAGTATGAAGCAGTTCCCTCATGTGCAGTGTGGGAAAGATACGATTCTGTAATCAACAGGAGAGTCGGTTGGTAGAGTTTGAACACAGTCACAGACAAATTCAGGAGATATGAAACATCAGCAATAGTGGAAAAGATGCAGAGTCAACAGATAGGGACCTGTGGAGCTGTTCTAGTAGAGAGCAAACTATTCTCAACAGCAAACAAGTGAATAGTGACCAGGTGGAAAGTAAGTGCTAATGCTGCCAGCACCAGAAGGAGAAGTTGTAGTCAACAGAAACTGATCTTTGCCAACCAATTAAGAGCAGGGACCTAAGAAGAGCCAGAAGACAGTGGAGAGATGGGACTCTATCCTTTTCAGAGACCTCAAGAGCATAGTAATATTTCCTGTGGCTCCACATATCATCTTAGGTTGGCTGAAAGAGAGGGAGCAGAACATGAATGCTTTAACTTGAATGGAAGGCATGAATGCTTTAACAATTTGAAATGAAAGAGGCTTTAACACCATAGACTATTTAAACATTGGTTCCTCTTTTTATTTTTTATTTATTTTTACATGCTTTATTTATTTTTGAGGGAGAGAGTACGAGCAGAGGAGGAGAAGAAAGAGGGGGTGACAGAGGATTCAAAGTGGGCTCTGTGCTCACAGCAGTGAGTCTGACGAGGGGCTTGAACTCACAAACTGAGATCATAATCTGAGCTGAAGTCAGACACTCAACTGACTGAGCCACCAGGGGTGCACCAGTTCCTCTTTTTTTTTTTTTAAATCTGCAAAGTAACTAGAATAACTAACCAAAGTGACTTAGATAACAGAGGCTTATTTTTAACCTTAGATAAAAAAATCTCCACAAGTGGACAGTCCCAGATATCAGAGAGATCAAGATTGTAATTTTGGGGGCGCCTGGGTGGCGCAGTCGGTTAAGCGTCCAACTTCAGCTCAGGTCACATCTTGCGGTCCGTGAGTTTGAGCCCCGCGTCAGGCTCTGGGCTGATGGCTCAGAGCCTGGAGCCTGCTTCCGATTCTGTGTCTCCTTCTCTCTCTGCCCCTCCCCCCTTCATGCTCTGTCTCTCTCTGTCTCAAAAATAAATAAACGTTAAAAAAAAAAATTAAAAAAAAAAGAAAGAAAAAAAAGAAAAAAAAAAGATTGTAATTTTGGTCCAAATTCCTTTCTTTGTTTTGATCTGCTATATTTACTATGCTAGCAGAGTCTTCCCTCTTAGTTTTAAGATGGCTGCAGTAGTCCCAACCATCACATTCTAACACATTCAAAAACAGGAAGAAGCAAGGCAGGTAGGTGGCTCAGCTGGTTAAGGAGTCCAACTCTTGATTTTGGCTTAAGTCATGATCCCACGGTTCATGAGTTCAAGCCCCGCATCAGGCTCTGCACTAACAGTGTGGAGCCTGCTTGGGATTCTTTGTCTCCCTCTGTCTCTGCCTCTCTCTCTCTCTCTGTCTCTCTCTCTCTCAGAACATAATTAAACATTAAAAACAAAACAAAAACAAAAATAGGAAGAAGGATGTTGATGGGCAGGTGACAAAGACAAGCTTTCTTATATGCCTTTACCTTCTTATTAGGAGAAATATATTTCTGAAGAACCTCAAGTAGACTTCTAGCTTCTGGTCTGTTATGTAAAATGTTCGGAAATCGCCACTCCATCCTAACAACAATAAAAGGCTGAACAGAATAAAATGTCAACAACTCTTCTTAGATCTGTAAGGGAAATGAGGTCACAGAGCAATCTGCTGCTTTCCAAACTGGAGAGACTGACAAACTAATACAGAGAATCACAACTTTCTGAAGCAGAAAGAAACCCACTCACTAAAACTTCCACAGAAACTAGTGCCAGAATAGGGAAACCTGAACTAGAGTTGATAAATTTCTTCTGGTTCAGTGTGGAAGAGTGGGAGATAAAAACTGCAAGCAAGGTGACCCAATAATCAGGGAGACTGCACTATTTTGTGATTTATTTTTGCCTCTCAGAACCCTGCAAGATTCTCACAGTGAATATCAGAAAAGGGTCCCTTCATACTTTTGGGAGGGAGAAAGGAAAAGGACCATTTGGAAATATACCAGATCATTCTGTTTTTCTTGATGAGGTCTGCCTTGTGAGAAATTGACTAGAGCTGAACCTGCTGGGGTCTTATCAGAGCATAACTGATCTGAGGGAAGGGAAATACTCAAGTCTAGCTAACTGTGGCCTTCAAGACCACTCTAGCCATCTTGTCACACCTAAGGAGGGGGATGACTAGAAAGCACATGTGAGATTTATAGTAAGGAGGCATAGGATCATATCATATGATTATATTACTATAATCATAGTACTATAAAAGCCTTCCCTTCCTCCATACCTTACCTTATCACATTACTAAAAGCCTATTTACAGTAGTACCCAGTAACTTTTATCCAGTATAGCATGTCTAGCTATCAAGAAAAAGATTACAGGATATACTAAAAGCGGAGGAAAACACAGTTTCAAGAAACATGGAAGTCCTTAGAACCAGACTTGACAGGATGTTGGCATTATCAGGCTAGGAATTTAAAGCAACTATGATTAAGATGCTAAGGGCTCTAGTGATAAAGGAGACAGCAGGCAAGAATGGATGAGCAATGTAAGCAGGAAACTGGAAATTCTATGAAATAACCAAAAACACTGAATTTTTTTTCATAGAAATGAAGAATGCCTTTGATGATTTGGTGATCATCAAATGCCTTTGATGGACATGGCTGAGGAAGGAATCTCTGAGCTTGAGGTTATCTCAATATAAATCTGCAAAACTGAGAAGCAAATAGAACAAAAAGACTTTGTAAAGCAGAACAGAATATCGAAGAATGGTGGGACAACTGCAAAAGATATATGCATAATGGAATTGGCATGATTTCTTTTAATTATCCAGCAAGTTATTTTGCAGGTATTGAAAAACTGATTCTGAAGATTAAAAGACCCAGAATAGCAAACACAATATTGAAGGAGAGGAAGAAAGAGAACTGACAGTACCTGAGGTCAGAACTTACTACAAAGCTACAGGAGTCAAGACAGTATGGTTTTAATAAAAAAATATACAAAAAAAAGATATACAAATAGATCAGTGTGACAGAATAAAGAGTCCAGAAATAGACCTGAATAACTATAGTCTGTGGATCTTTGACAAAGGAGCAAAGGGTACAATGAAGCACAGATAATCTTTCAACAAATGGTGCTAGAACAACAGGTCATCCATGTGCAAAAAAAAAAAAAAAAAATCTATATACAGACCTTACACCCTTCTTAAAAATTAACTTGAAATGGATCGTAGATTTAAATGTCAAATGCAAAAATATAAAACTTCTAGAAGAGAACATAAAAGAAAACCTAGATGAGTTTAGGTATGGTGATGACTTAGAAACAGCATCAAAGTCATGATCCATGAAAGGAAGAATTGATAAGCTGGTTTTACTAAAATTAAAACCTTCTGTGTTGTGAAAGACAATGTCAAGAAATGAGGAGACAAGCCACAGACTCAGAGAAAATATTTGTATAAGACACATAATATACAGATAAAACAGTTATCTAAAATATACAAGAATCTTCAAAACTCAATAATAAGAAAACAAATAACTTGATTAAAAAAACGAATCAAAGATCCTAATAGATATTGTGCCAAAGAAGATATACAGATGCCAAATAAGCTTAGGAAAAGATATTCCACATTGTATGTCATAAGAGAAAGACAAATTAAAACAATGAGAAATTAGAATGGCCAAAATCCAGAACACTGATAATGCTAAATGCTAGCAAGGATGTGGGGTAAAGGGAACTCTTTATTTGTTGCTGGTGGGAATGCACAGTGGTACAGCCATTTAGGAAGATAGTTTTGCAGTTTCTTACAAAATGAAACACGCTCTTACCGTATAATCCATCACTAGTAGTCCTTGGTATTTATCCAAAGAATTTGAAAACTTATATCCACACAAAAACCTACACAGGGATGTTTATAGCAGCTTTATTCACATTTGCCAAAACTTGGAAGCAACCAGGCAAGAAGTCTTTCAGTAGGTGAATAGTTAAATAAACTGTGGTATAGCCACTCAATGGAATGTTATTCAGCACTAAAAATAAATGAGCTGCCAAGTGATGAAAAGGCATGGAGGAACCTAAACGTTTATTACCATGTGAAGAAGCCAGTCTGAAAAGCTATATGCTGTATGAATTTAACTATATAACATTCTGGAAAAGGCAAAATTATGGAACTGGTAAAATGATCAGTGGTTGCCAGGGGTTGGGGAGAAGGAGGGATGAATAGAATTTTTAGAGCAATGAAACTTGAATGATATTATAATGGTGGATACCTGTCATTATTCATTTGTCCAAACCATGGACTGTGCAATACCAGAGTGAACCTAATGTAAACTATGGACTCTGCATGACAATTATGTGTCAGGGAAAGTTCATTGGTTATAACAAATGTTCTACTCTAGTGAGGGATGTTGATAATGGGGAAACTGTGAGGAGCTAGGAGGGTCAAGGAGTTTATG
Source organism: Herpailurus yagouaroundi (assembly GCF_014898765.1). Taxonomy (NCBI): domain Eukaryota; kingdom Metazoa; phylum Chordata; class Mammalia; order Carnivora; family Felidae; genus Herpailurus; species Herpailurus yagouaroundi. Next base: position 18,257,975 of record NW_024412396.1, on the reverse strand, counting down.
AAAATTCTCTACCTTTCATTTAGTTTTTTCATGAACCGAAAAACTTATATAAAAAAAAGTGTTTTTAAAAATAGTCCTCAAATAGACTTCCTCTTATGTCATGTTGTCTGCTCCAAGTTGTAAATGCACTGGGAAAAGAACTTCTAGAATTTTCTTTTTTTTTAAAGTTTTTATTAAATTCCAGTTAGTTAACATACAGTGTAATATTAGTTTCAGGTGTACAATATAGTGATTCATCAGTTCTATATATCACCTGGTGTGTGGAAGGTGTATGCATCATGTACACTCCTTAATCCCCATTGCCTATTTAACCCATTCCTCTCCCCCCCCCACCACCCCCAGGGAATCATCAGTTTGTTCTCTATAGTTGAGAGTATATTTCTTGGTTTGCCTCTCTTTTTTTCTTTTGCTCATTTGCTTTGTTTCTTAAATTCCACATACAAGTGAAATCATATGGTATTTTTCATTCTCTGACTGACTTATTTGGCTTAGCATAATATTCTCTAGCTCCATCCATGCTGCTGCAAATGGCAAGATTTCATTCTCTTTTATGGCTGAGTAATATTCCATTGTGTGTGTGTGTGTGTGTGTGTGTGTGTGTGTGTGTGTATGTATATGTATATATGCACATCACTTCTTCTTTATCCATTCATTAGTCAGTGGACACTTGGGCTATTTTCATAATTTGGCTATTGTAGTTAATGCTGCTATACACAGTGGGGTGCACATATCCCTTTGAATGAGTATTTTGTATTCTTGGGGTAAATACCAGTAGTGCAGTTGCTGGGTCATAGGGTACTTCTATTTTTAACTTTTTGAGGAAGCTGTGTACTGTTTTCCAGAGTGATTGCACCCATTTGCATCCCCACCAACAGTGTAAGAGGGTTCCCCTTTCTCCATATCCTCACCAATACCTGTTGTTTCTTGTGTTGTTGATTTTGATTTGCATTTCTCTGATTGTAAGTGATATTGAACATCTTTTCATGAGTCTTTTGGCCATCTGTATGTCTTCTTTGGAAACATGCCTATTCATGTCCTTTGCCCATTGGACAAACAAACAAATTGGATTATTTGTTTTTTGGGTATTAAATGTTATGAGTTCTTTATATATTTTGGATACTAATCCTTTATCAGATATGTCATTTACAAGTATCTTTTCCTATTCCATAGGCCATCTTTTGGTTTTCTTGGTTCTTTCACTGTGCAGAAGCTTTTTATTGTGATGAAGTCCCAATAGTTTATTTTTGCTTGTGTTTCCTTTGCCACAGCAGACATATCTAGAAAGAAATAGCTATGGTCAATGTAAGAGAAGTTACTGCCTGTATTCCCTTCTAGGATTTTTGTGGATGCAAGTCTCATATTTAGGTCTTTAATCCATTTTGAATTTATTTTTGTGTATGGTGTAAGAAGGTGGTCCAGCTGTCCAGTTTTTCCAGTGTCATTTGTTGAAGAGACTGTTTTTCCCATTGGATATTTTTTCTGCTTTGTCAAAGATTAAATGACCATATAATTGTGGGCTCATTTCTGGGTTTTCTGTTCTGTTCCATTGATCTACACCTATTTTTGTGCTAGTACCATATTGTTTTGATTACTACAGCTTTGTAATATAACTTGAATTTGGAATTATGATGCTTTCAGCTTTGTTTTTCTTTTTTAAGGTGGCTTTGTCTATTCCAGGTCTTTTATTGTTCCACACAAATTTTACTGTTTTAGGAACATCTAGAATTTTCATCCTCCATAATGGAAGGAGTCTCTGCTACTATAGAAGTGTGACTGTTCTATTCATGTCATCATAAAATCCATCCTGATATATTTCTTGAATCAAATCAGGTGATCAGTACTTGGTAATAAGACTGTGGGAAGTAATACTTTATTGTGAAAAAGGATTAGTTTTAGTCAGAAGTCAGTGGATCAGTTTCTTTCTCTTTAACATGCAAGTCATATGACATTGCATGCATGTCAGATAAATTCTCCAAATCTCTTCATGCTCATTTGCAATATGAGGTGATTTATATCACATGCATTTATAATACTTGAAAGAATGATTATAACTGTTTTTATGTTGAAAGTGTTATATAGGCATTACCTATTATTTACTATATTTACTTTGTATTCATTCATTTATTCAATAAAGGTTTGCTGAACAGGTGCTGTTTGCCAGGCATTGTTCTAGGTTCTAGAGATAAAACAGTGATAAAACAATTTTATTAGTTTCATGTATTTTGCTCTCTATGGTGGGAGTGGAGCAATAAAAAATAAACATGTATCATCTGTTATTAAATTAAAATGTAAGTTTTATGAGATCAGAGATTTTTGTCTGATTTGTTCATTCATCAGAACATCATCTGACACATAGTAGGCACTTAATACATAATTGGTGGTAATACATAATTGTTATGGAAATAAGTACAGCATGATAAAGTTATAGAGTGACAAGTAGGTGCCACTTAATCTAAGGTGATTGATTTCTCCTCACTTTTTGGATGAAATGAGATTTCAGTAACTATTTGAATGCGCTGAGGATATGTGGGAGAACCTTCTAGGACAGGGACTAGCATATGCAAATTTTCAAGTAAGGGATTATGCTTGACACATCTGAGGAACAGTAAGAAACCCAATGTGTCTGGAAGGAGGAAGAGAGTGTTAGAAGTTGAAATCAGAGAGACAGGTAGAGACCAGATTATGTAGGGCTTTGTAAGTCCTAGGAAGGACTTGAATTTTATTACATGGGATGAAGGAGATGAGTAGCTACAACTTGAGATGTAACGTGATCTAATACATATTTTAAAAAAATATTATTTTGATTGGTTTCTTTAACAGAGTCTGTAGAGGAGCAAGAATCAAATAAAGAAATCAATTGGGGCGCCTGGGTGGCTCAGTTGGTTGAGCAGCTGACTTCAGCTCAGGTCAGGATCTAACGGCTTGTAGGTCCCAGCCCCCAATTCCAGCTCTGTGCTGACAGCTCAGAGCCTGGAGCCTGTTTCAGATTCTGCGTCTCCCTCTCTCTGACCCTCCCCTGTTCATGCTCTGTCTCTCTCTGTCTCAAAAATAAATAAACAAAAAAAATTAAAAAAAAAAACAAATCAATTATTATGCTAAGATTGTCATTATCATCACACTATTAATAGTATTAACTTTTTTTGGCCTCACTATTGAGAAATATTATTATTTTTTTTTCTTATTTTTTTTTATTTTATTTTTTTTATTTATATATGAAATTTATTGTCAAATTGGTTTCCATACAACACCCAGTGCTCATCCCAAAAGGTGCCCTCCTCAATACCCATCACCCACCCTCTCCTCCCTCCCACCCCCCATCAACCCTCAGTTTGCTCTCAGTTCTCAACAGTCTCTTATGCTTTGGCTCTCTCCCACTCTAACCTCTTTTTTTTTTTTCCTTCCCCTCCCCCATGGGTTCCTGTTAAGTTTCTCAGGATCCACATAAGAGTGAAACCATATGGTATCTGTCTTTCTCTGTATGGCTTATTTCACTTAGCATCACACTCTCCAGTTCCATCCACGTTGCTACAAAAGGCCATATTTCATTTTTTCACATTGCCATGTAGTATTCCATAGTGTATATAAACCACAATTTCTTTATCCATTCATCAGTTGATGGACATTTAGGCTCTTTCCATAATTTGGCTATTGTTGAGAGTGCTGCTATGAACATTGGGGTACAAGTGCCCCTAAGCATCAGTACTCCTGTGTCCTTTGGATAAATTCCTCGCAGTGCTATTGCTGGGTCATAGGGTAGGTCTATTTTTAATTTTCTGAGGAACCTCCACACTGCTTTCCAGAGCGGCTGCACCAATTTGCATTCCCACCAACAGTGCAAGAGGGTTCCCGTTTCTCCACATCCTCTCCAGCATCTATAGTCTCCTGATTTGTTCATTTTGGCCACTCTGACAGGCGTGAGGTGATACCTGAGTGTGGTTTTGATTTGTATTTCCCTGATAAGGAGCGACGCTGAACATCTTTTCATGTGCCTGTTGGCCATCCGGATGTCTTCTTTAGAGAAGTGTCTATTCATGTTTTCTGCCCATTTCTTCACTGGGTTATTTGCTTTTCGGGTGTGGAGTTTGGTGAGCTCTTTATAGATTTTGGATACTAGCCCTTTGTCCGATATGTCATTTGCAAATATCTTTTCCCATTCCGTTGGTTGCCTTTTAGTTTTGTTGGTTGTTTCCTTTGCTGTGCAGAAGCTTTTTATCTTCATAAGGTCCCAGTAATTCACTTTTGCTTTTAATTCCCTTGCCTTTGGGGATGTGTCGAGTAAGAGATTGCTACGGCTGAGGTCAGAGAGGTCTTTTCCTGCTTTCTCCTCTAGGGTTTTGATGGTTTCCTGTCTCACATTCAGGTCCTTTATCCATTTTGAGTTTATTTTTGTGAATGGTGTGAGAAAGTGGTCTAGTTTCAACCTTCTGCATGTTGCTGTCCAGTTCTCCCAGCACCATTTGTTAAAGAGACTGTCTTTTTTCCATTGGATGTTCTTTCCTGCTTTGTCAAAGATGAGTTGGCCATACGTTTGTGGGTCTAGTTCTGGGGTTTCTATTCTATTCCATTGGTCTATGTGTCTGTTTTTGTGCCAATACCATGCTGTCTTGATGATGACAGCTTTGTAGTAGAGGCTAAAGTCTGGGATTGTGATGCCTCCTGCTTTGGTCTTCTTCTTCAAAATTACTTTGGCTATTCGGGGCCTTTTGTGGTTCCATATGAATTTTAGGATTGCTTGTTCTAGTTTCGAGAAGAATGCTGGTGCAATTTTGATTGGGATTGCATTGAATGTGTAGATAGCTTTGGGTAGTATTGACATTTTGACAATATTTATTCTTCCAATCCATGAGCAGGGAATGTCTTTCCATTTCTTTAAATCTTCTTCAATTACCTTCATAAGCTTTCTATAGTTTTCAGCATACAGATCCTTTACATCTTTGGTTAGATTTATTCCTAGGTATTTTATGCTTCTTGGTGCAATTGTGAATGGGATCAGTTTCTTTATTTGTCTTTCTGTTGCTTTATTGTTAGTGTATAAGAATGCAACTGATTTCTGTACATTGATTTTGTATCCTGCAACTTTGCTGAATTCATGTATCAGTTCTAGCAGACTTTTGGTGGAGTCTGTCGGATTTTCCATGTATAATAACATGTCATCTGCAAAAAGCGAAAGCTTGACTTCATCTTTGCCAATTTTGATGCCTTTGATTTCCTTTTGTTGTCTGATTGCTGATGCTAGAACTTCCAACACTATGTTAAACAACAGCGGTGAGAGTGGGCATCCCTGTCGTGTTCCTGATCTCAGGGAAAAAGCTCTCAGTTTTTCCCCGTTGAGGATGATGTTAGCTGTGGGCTTTTCATAAATGGCTTTTATGATCTTTAAGTATGTTCCTTCTATCCCGACTTTCTCAAGGGTTTTTATTAAGAAAGGGTGCTGGATTTTGTCAAAGGCCTTTTCTGCATCGATTGACAGGATCATACGGTTTTTCTCTTTTTTTTTTTGTTAATGTGATGTATCACGTTGATTGATTTGCGAATGTTGAACCAGCCCTGCATCCCAGGAATGAATCCCACTTGATCATGGTGAATAATTCTTTTTATATGCCGTTGAATTCGATTTGCTAGTATCTTATTGAGAATTTTGGCATCCATATTCATCAGGGATATTGGCCTGTGTTCTCTTTTTTGACTGGGGCTCTGTCTGGTTTAGGAATCAAAGTAATACTGGCTTCATAGAATGAGTCTGGAAGTTTTCCTTCCCTTTCTATTTCTTGGAATAGCTTGAGAAGGATAGGTATTATCTCTGCTTTAAACGTCTGGTAGAACTCCCCTGGGAAGCCATCTGGTCCTGGACTCTTATTTGTTGGGAGATTTTTGATAACCGATTCAATTTCTTCGCTGGTAATGGGTCTGTTCAAGCTTTCTATTTCCTCCTGATTGAGTTTTGGAAGAGTGTGGGTGTTCAGGAATTTGTCCATTTCTTCCAGGTTGTCCAATTTGTTGGCATATAATTTTTCATAGTATTCCCTGATAATTGTTTGTATCTCTGAGGGATTGGTTGTAATCATTCCATTTTCATTCATGATTTTATCTATTTGGGTCATCTCCCTTTTCTTTTTGAGAAGCCTGGCTAGAGGTTTGTCAATTTTGTTTATTTTTTCAAAAAACCAACTCTTGGTTTCGTTGATCTGCTCTACAGTTTTTTTAGATTCTATATTGTTTATTTCTGCTCTGATCTTTATTATTTCTCTTCTTCTGCTGGGTTTAGGCTGCCTTTGCTGTTCTGCTTCTATTTCCTTTAGGTGTGCTGTTAGATTTTGTATTTGGGATTTTTCTTGTTTCTTGAGATAGGCCTGGATTGCAATGTATTTTCCTCTCAGGACTGCCTTCGCTGCGTCCCAAAGCGTTTGGGTTGTTGTATTTTCATTTTCCTTTGTTTCCATATATTTTTTAATTTCTTCTCGAATTGCCTGGTTGACCCACTCATTCGTTAGTAGGGTGTTCTTTAACCTCCATGCTTTTGGAGGTTTTCCAGACTTTTTTCTGTGGTTGATTTCCAGCTTCATAGCATTGTGGTCTGAAAGGATGCATGGTATGATTTCAATTCTTGTAAACTTATGAAGGGCTGTTTTGTGACCCAGTATATGATCTCCTTGAGAATGTTCCCTGTGCACTCGAGAAGAAAGTATATTCTGTTGCTTTGGGATGCAGAGTTCTAAATATATCTGTCAAGTCCATCTGATCCAATGTCTCATTCAGGGCCCTTGTGTCTTTATTGACCATGTGTCTAGATGATCTATCCATTTCTGTAAGTGGGGTGTTAAAGTCCCCTGCAATTACCACATTCTTCTCAATAAGGTTGCTTGTGTTTATGAGTAATTGTTTTATATATTTGGGCGCTCCGGTATTCGGCGCATAGACATTTATAATTGTTAGCTCTTCCTGATGGATAGACCCTGTCACTATTATATAATGTCCTTCTTCATCTCTTGTGACAGCCTTTAGTTTAAAGTCTAGTTTGTCTGATATAAGTATGGCTACTCCAGCTTTCTTTTGGCTTCCAGTAGCATGTAAATAGTTCTCCATCCCCTCACTCTCAATCTAAAGGTGTTCTCAGGTCTAAAATGAGTCTCTTGTAGACAGCAAATAGATGGGTCTTGTTTTTTTATCCATTCTGATACCCTATGTCTTTTGGTTGGCGCATTTAATCCATTTACATTCAGTGTTATTATAGAAAGATATGGGTTTAGAGTCATTGGATGTCTGTATGTTTTATGCTTGTAGTGATGTCTCTGGTACTTTGTCTCACAGGGTCCCCCTTAGGATCTCTTGTAGGGCTGGTTTAGTGGTGACAAATTCCTTCAGTTTTTGTTTGTTTGGGAAGACCTTTATCTCTCCTTCTATTCTAAATGACAGACTTGCTGGATAAAGGATTCTCGGCTGCATATTTTTTCTGTCTAGCACACTGAAAATCTCGTGCCAATTCTTTCTGGCCTGCCAAGTTTCAAAAGAGAGATCAGTCACGAGTCTTATAGGTCTCCCTGTATACATGAGGGCACGTTTACCCCTTGCTGCTTTCAGAATTTTCTCTTTATCCTTGTATTTTGCCAGTTTCACTATGATATGTCGTGCAGAAGATCGATTCAAGTTACGTCTGAAGGGAGTTCTCTGTGCCTCTTGGATTTCAATGCCTTTTTCCTTCCCCACTTCAGGGAAGTTCTCAGCTATTATTTCTTCAAGTACCCCTTCAGCACCTTTCCCTCTCTCTTCCTCCTCTGGGATACCAATTATGTGTATATTATTTCTTTTTAGTGTATCACTTAGTTCTCTAATTTTCCCCTCATACTCCTGGATTTTTTTATCTCTCTTTTTCTCAGCTTCCTCTTTTTCCATAACTTTATCTTCTAGTTCACCTATTCTCTCCTCTGCCTCTTCAATCCGAGCCGTGGTGGTTTCCATTTTGTTATGCATTTCGTTTAAAGTGTTTTTCAGCTCCTCGTGACTGTTCCTTAGTCCCTTGATCTCTGTAGCAAGAGATTCTCTGCTGTCAGCTATACTGTTTTCAAGCCCAGCGATTAATTTATGACTATTATTCTAAATTCACTTTCTGTTATATTCTTTAAATCCTTTTTGATCAGCTCATTAGCTGTTGTTATTTCCTGGAGATTCTTCTGAGGGGAATTCTTCCGCTTGGTCATTTTGGATAGTCCCTGGTGTGGTGAGGACCTGCAGGGCACTTCCCCTGTGCTGTGGTGTATAACTGGAGTTGGTGGGCGGAGCCGCAGTCAGACCTGATGTCTGCCCCCAGCCCACAGCTGGGGCCACAGTCAGACTGGTGCGTGCCTTCTCTTCCCCTCTCCTAGGGGCGGGATTCACTGTGGGGTGGGGTGGCCCGTCTGGGCTACTTGCACACTGCCAGGCTTGTGGTGCTGGGGATCTGACGTCTTAGCTGGGGTGGGTAGGCAAGGTGCACAGGGGCAGGAGGGGCAGGCTTAGCTTGCTTCTCCTTAGGTGATCCACTTCAGGAGGGGCCCTGTGGCAGCAGGAGGGCGTCAGATCCGCTGCCGGAGGTTTGGCTCCGCAGAAGCGCAGAGTTGGGTGTTTGCGCGGAGGGAGCAAGTTCCCCGGCAGGAACTGGTTCTCTTTGGGATTTTGGCTGGGGATGGGCAGGGAAGATGGCGCTGGCGAGCGCCTTTGTTCCCCACCAAACTGAGCTCTGTCGTCCGGGGGCTCAGCAGCTCTCCTTCCCTTTGTCCTCCAGCCTTCCCGCTTTCTGAGCAGAGCTGTTAACTTATGACCTCCCAAACGCTAAGTCGCGCTTGCTGTCGGAACACAGTCCGTCAGGCCCCTCCGCTTTTTGCAAGCCAGACTCGGGGGCTCTGCTTGGCCGGCGAGCCGCCCCTCCGCCCCGGCTCCCTCCCGCCAGTCCGTGGAGCGCGCACAGCCTCGCCGCCCTTCCTACCCTCTTCCGTGGGCCTCTCGTCTGCGCTTGGCTCCGGCGACTCCGTTCTGCTAATCCTCTGGTGGTTTTCTGGGTTATTTAGGCAGGTGTAGGTGGAATCTAAGTGATCAGCAGGACGCGCGATGAGCCCAGCGTCCTCCTACGCCGCCATCTTCCCTCCTCCCCCCCGAGAAATATTATTCTTTAACAATATCCTCACTGAAATGTTTTATATATTAAAACCATGAGGTAAGCAAATACAGAAAAAAATCAGATCTGGAAAGTAACCAAATATAATTTCTAGAAATAATTAAAAAAAAAAAAAAAAACTACTGTTGAAGCAGCCCAGTAGATTCTGACTAGATGAATGGATGAAGAAGATGTACACACACACACACACACACACACACACACACACAGGAATATTATTCAGCCATAAAAAGAATACCGTGACTTAGATGGTACTAGAGTGTATAATGCAAGGCAAAATAAGTTAGTTAGAGAAAGACAAAAACCATATGATTTCACTCATATAGTGAATTTAATAAAATAGATAAAAGTGGGGGGGAGAGACAAACCAAAAAACATACTCTGGTTACCAGGGGAGAGGTGTGGGGGGGAGGTCAATAGGTGATGAGGATTAAGGAGTGCACTTGATGTGATGAGCACCAGGTGATGTATGTAATTGTTGAGTCACTATGTTGTACACCTGAAACTAAACACTGTATGTTAATATACCAGAATTATTATTTTTTTTAATTAGTGTAAAAAAACCCGCTATTGTTAACAAAAACTTACGGGACTAATTAAACAACAGGTTTGACATAGCTGAGAACAGAATATGTTAGCTGGAAGCTAATTTGACATAATGAACTAGAATACAGTTTGGAGAAATACAGAGATGGAAAGTAAGAAATTAAGAGATAGGAAAGATAGGGTGCCTGGGTGGCTCAGTCAGTTAAGCGTCCCACTTACACTCAGGGCACGATCTCATGGTTCCTGTGTTCAAGCCCCGTGTCGGGCTCTGTGCTGACAGCTCAGAGCCTGGAACCTGCTTTGGATTCTGTGTCTCCCTCTGTCTCTGCCCCTCCCCTGTGCTCTCTCTCTCAAAAATAAATAAACACTAAAAAGAGACAGAGAGAGAATGAGAGAGAGAGACAGAGAGAGGAAAGATAGGTTGGCAGTGTCCAACATCATCTCAGAGGAAGGTATTAAAATTAGTGAAAGCAAATGTATGCTGGCATAGATGCTGAGAATTTTCTGGAATTAATACGAAGTGAGCATTTTCAGTCAGCAATCAGAAAATCCTTAGCAGAACCATAAAGCCATCCTATGAAATTTTAGGGAAATTGCAGAACAGAAAAGTGAAAATGTCTTACCAAAGACAGTGAGAAAATATCTACTACTTACAAATTAATCTGAAAACAGATACATCAACAGCAAAAATAGAGTCCAAAAAGGGAGGAGTAACAACTTCAAAATACTAAAACTATTAAGATAAAATATTGTCAACCCAAAACTCTGTATACCCAGTTAAGTAATAATTTGAGATTGAGTGTGAGGGAAATAAATATATTTCCATTAAGTAAAGACTGAGTGAGGCTATAACTCACAAGCCATCCCGGAAAATTATTTTGGAGGAAGAAAAGTGAATTCCAAAGGAATAAATGAGATACAAATTGGAAAAGTAAGTAAATAAATTAGTAAACCTAAAACCATATGAGAAATGAAAATAGTGACTCGTTTTGAAGTGTGAAAACCAGGTCAAGTAAAAGTAATCAGAAAAGTAACAGAAGACAGCAGGTGATAATTGTAGTTAAAACTTTCTAAGATATTTTGTACTGCTTTACATGAAGGTTTTATATCAAACATGCAAGTTCAAAATTTAATGCCATCCATAAAGGCAAAGAAAAAGAACATATAACTTCCAAAACAGTAAAGGGTGGGGGGAAGACTAAAAACAAAGAAATTACCAATATATTTCATGCTAAAGAATAAAGAAAGCTTTACATATTTAGTAATGTATGATTTAATTAAGCAATATTTAAAACTACAATTTGTATCTTTATGTAGATTAAAAGAGTAAAAATTACAATTTAATAATCTAAGCATTCCCATATGAGTTAATTAAAAGAAAAGATGTGGAAGGAAAGGATAGCAAATATAGGAATGTACTTATTCATATTGAAGACAAAGAAATATTTTACTAGGATCTTTGAAGCTGTTCCTTTGAAGAGTTTAGTTAAATAGTAATTTTTTTGTTGTTGAGTCAAACCAAGAAAAAAAATGTTAGAAATAAAAGGTATCTATAAAAGGAATTAAAAATATTAAAATTTTCATTGTAATATATTTGGAAAAATTAGATTAGGTAGGTAATTTTAGAAGGAAAATATGATTCTTAAAGGATAAATAAAAATTATAATAACTATAATCACTAAAGTACTTGAAATCTATTCTAAAATTACATCAGGTACAAGTGTTTTTTTCTTTTATTCTAATAAAGTAATCTATTATTATGCAGCATTAGAGAAAGGAAAAGAAAGACTTGTCTCATATTATTTGATGTGCTTCATATAATCATAATGAAGAAATTAAGGAAGACAAAGTGGAGAAAAATTAAAAGTCTCACTTGTAAATACAAAAATCATAAACTATATGTTATAAAACTGAATTAAGCAATATGTAAAACATAATATACATACTTTAGTTGCTCTACTTTACTACATCCCAGGAATACAAATATGTTTTAATATAAGAAAATGTTATTAACCAAATTAACAGAGTAAAGCAGAAGCCTCATTTGATCTTTCAATGATATGCAGAAAAAACCATAAGTCATGACAAAAACTACCTAGTTTTGACAGACAAACAAAGTAAATGATGGAGAGAAGAGAATGTCCTTAATTTAATGGACAGCTACAAAAGACCTACAGTTCATGCAGTGATAAAAAGAAAACTTAAAAACTAGCCAGGGAAAAAAGAACATATACCTGGGAACAAAGATAAGAATGACAGTGGACTTCTCATTAAAATCTATGCAAGGCATAAGATAACTTCAAAGTGTACAAAGGATTAATACACACAAGAAGGCTCTTACAAATAAGTAAAAAAGAAACAACCAATAAAAAAAAGAGCAAGTAACATGAAATTATCTATGGAGAGATAAATTCAAAAGGCTCATAATTACTGCAATACTCAACTTTAGTGCTAATGTCAGAATGCAAGTTCAACAGTGATACACGTCTCAGTCACACCTATCAAGGCAACAACATTACCAGGTGTTGGAAAGGATATGAGAAAACAGGGAATTTCATGGATGGTGGTGGGGGGGGGAAGGGTGTAAATTGGCACAACTTTGAGGAGAAATTTGGCACAATACCTTATAACATTGTAAATGTATACACACTAAGCTCAGAAATTATAATCTTAGAAGCATCTTTTAGAAAAACTCTCACACATAAAGACATGTTTATCTTAGAGAAATCTTCAAACCTGTAGGTATGTATAAAATGTACATTGAAACACTGTTTCTCAAGGCAATGCAAAGAAATTTTTTTTAATGAGGAGAACACCCCTATATTTTAGAATGATGAAAGGATCTAAAAACAAAAACAAACCCCTCTGTTTTCTTCATGTGTTGAAATATTATGTATTATGCTACAGTTAACATGAATTAGCTGTATTATCTGAAAACAGTCATTGGACTGGGAGAGAGGTATGATAAAATCTTTTGTAATAATAAAAATATTCCCATTCTTAACACTACCTGGTCTCCTGAAAAAGGTTAAAGATATTTGCTTAGGTGCCCCCTGGAAGGAGAGTGTCAGAGAGTAGGAACCCCTGGAGTTCAGTATAATTAGAAATTCTGTGATGGATGAGGTGGTCAGGAATAAAGTATTAGGGCCTCAACATAGAAAGTTATCGTGGGCATAATTGAATTGAATCTGGCCCCAGCTTTACACCCAAGTAGATGTGTGTAAGTGTTATCAGTGGATGAAAGCTGATGGAATAGGGTTGAGTCTGGTACTGCCTGTGTCTGAGGGGAAACTGAGTGATACTTCCAATTGAAAGTAAAGAGCTACTAACTTAGGGGACCAGTCAGATAGCCATTGTGGGTTGAATGCCAGACAGGAACTGTACAACCTGCACAGAGAATTGGCCAACAAGACCAATGACTTAGAGGGAAAGGATGCACTAAATTGTTCAAAAGATATTTTTCCACACTAAAACTTGTGTGAGAAAATAGCAGCCAAAAATGTCTCATTCCCTAGTTCTCTCTTTGCCACGAATTTGGAAAGAGGATTCGTTCTTTTGTGTTGATATAAGGACAAAAATGAGGTGAGAGTTTCCAAGAGAAAGAAATTGGATGTCCTATTAATATGAGCAAGTGAGAACCCCAGAATTTAATAAAAATATTAAAAAGAGAGGGGATTTACTTATTCCCAAGCTACCAGTAATACTGGAATTGTCTACATTTGTCTATGTATTTTTTCTTTACTTAAATTCATGAGTTTAAATATTAACTTCCTCAGTAAAAAGTGGGAAAAATCAAGTTTAGGAGATTTTTTGTGAAAGTCATTAGCAGATTACTTGGAAATCTATATCACCATTTAGCATTTGACAGCCAAAATTTTATCCTTGTCTTTTGCTTCACTTTGGAGTTTATTTGGCAGCATAATTTATAAGTTATGTGAACTGTAGTGTTTTACTTTGTTTTTTTCTCTGAGCTTTAGTCATCACCCTGCTAAACTGCTGAACTGTTATGAAACTGTGTAACATCATGTTTATGAAATGAAACCAAATTTTATTAAATTCATTAAAACCAAATTTTTATTTTGAATTATTTTAAACAAAGGGTATTTTCCATAATGCCTTATGTAAGAAAGCTGATAGCTATGAGATTAAAATGAGAACAGGAAAGTTCAAAACTAAAATATTATTTCTTTGTCATGTGAACTTGTTACCACCTTCTCTCTCATTTGTGTTTTACTTAAACAACAATCTCCTGGGTTCCGGGCAGGGAGGAGAGGAGAGACTATCATCTACAATATTGATAGCTTGTCTTACCTTTTCTTGTATTTTCTTCAGTATTTTTATTCATTTCATTCTTATTTGTCTACTATTGCCAGAATTTTCTAATTGTAAAAAAAAATCGAAGAGTAAATATCAAACGTAAGTGAAAAATGGAAGCTGTAATAAGAAAAGAAAAAAAAAATAACAAACAAAAAGCCAGGCACTTTCAACCAGTTATCCACCCACCTTATATTACTTACAGTGCAGAACACTCAATTTTAAATGTAACTCTCCAATTCCACAGCACAGAAAATGAGACTATATATATCATTACAATCCCCAGTAGAGATAATGAGAGCATATGCACAGCTACAACTATCCATTGAGATAATGAGATTATAAATACTATACTCCTACTGCTTCCAGGTGTAATGAGAAGATACTGTTTTATGGTCATATTTCTGCAATCATCCTTGAGACCAGGAGATAAATTCAAAGATAACCTAATGAGGAATAGAAACAGATAACCGTTTATCATAGCCTTTCTAAAATCAGTTCGTGAAGAAAGGTACAAATGGCAACAAAGTTACCGAATATATTCATTTGTTAACTAATATCTGCTCTTCTTAGAGAACCATGAACAGTGAAGGTGTTACTAAAGAGCAATGACCTGGAATACTCCTTTACAGAGTTAAAGGTCATACCAATAGTTCTTATAAAAAGTAGAGTACAATTAAGAGACTTTTTGAAATATTCATTTAATGAATTTCTATTCTCTTGAAGAAAAATCCATGTCTAACACATCATCAATAAATTACATTGTTGGCAGTAGTATCTATTTTCTACAGCCAGATGATATTTATATTGCCTAGGTACTTCCACTTTCCTAGAGATACTCATGTTTAAAAATGTTATGTGGAAAAAACAAAACAAAACAAAACAAAACAAAGTTATGTGGAGAGAAATAGCTCTAGGCTCAGTTTGGGGATGGGGTGGGGGATTAATTGCCAAAGTAATCCCCCAAAAAAGGGAGGGGGAGTGTGTGTGTGTGTGTGTGTGTGTGTGTGTGTGTGTGTTCTGCTCAGTTTTGATACTTGAAATTTAATTTCCCAAAATAAAATATGCCTGCATGTATGAAAAGGTGATTCTAACTTTAGAAAGATGGGAGTAAAATTTTCACCCTCTGCTGCATGTAAGTTGTAAATATTTAATTATTTCGAGCCTCTGATTATTTTGAGCCTCTTTTCTAGAAGTTTAGGTCAAGTCCAGATTTTGGATGTTCACAAAATTATTTCTACCTGCCTCTAAAGTCATAATCCATCACTCTCTCCATCCTTTAATATCCAGGCACAGTGATTTCTCTCTCTCTCTCTTTTATGTTTTTATTTAAATTCTAGTTAGTTAACATACAGTGTAATACTAGTTTCAACACTTCCATACAACACAGGTGCTTATCAAGACAAGTGCCCTCCTTAATCCTCATCACCTATTTAACCCATTCCTCTGGCTCACATCCCTCTTGGTAACCATCAGTTTATTTTCAATAGTTTAGAGTTTGTTTCCTGGTATGCCTCTCTCATTCTTGTTTTCTTTCTCCCCTTTTGTTCGTTTGCTTTGTTTCTTAAGTTCCACATACAGGTGAAATCATATGGTATTTGTCTTTTTCTGATGGACTTATTTTGCTTAGCATAATATTCTCTAGCTCCATCCATGTTGCTGCAAATGGCAAGATTTAATTCTCTTTTATGAATAATATCACAGTGTGTGTGTGTGTGTGTGTGTGTGTGTGTGTGTGTGTGTGTGAATTTATCCATTCATCAGTCAGTGCACACTTGGGCTATTGTAATTTGGCTGTTGTAGTTAATGTTGCTCTAAACATTGGGGTGCATGTATCCCTTCGAGTATTTTCTTCTTCTTTGGATAAATACCTAGTAGTGCAATTGCTGGGTCTTAGGGTATTCTATTTTTAACTTTTCGAGGAAGCTTCATACCATACTGTTTTCCAGAATGACTGCACCCATTTGTATTCCCATCAACAGCATAAGAGGGTTCCCCTTTGTCTATATCCTTGCCAATGCCTGTTGTTTCTTGTGTTGCTGATTTTACCCATTCTGACTGGTGTGAGGTGATATTGTAGGTTTGATTTGCTTTTCTCTGATG
Organism: Herpailurus yagouaroundi; assembly: GCF_014898765.1. Lineage (NCBI taxonomy): Eukaryota > Metazoa > Chordata > Mammalia > Carnivora > Felidae > Herpailurus > Herpailurus yagouaroundi. Next base: position 18,241,864 of record NW_024412396.1, on the reverse strand, counting down.
GTAAGTGATGTTGAGCATCTTTTCATGTGTCTGTTGACCGTCTATATATCTTCTTTGGAAAAATGTGTATTCATGTCCTCTGCCCATTTTTTAATTGGATTATTTGTTGAGTGTTGAGTTTTTATAAGTTCTTTACACACACACACACACACACACACACACACACACACACATCTGTGAGCACAGAATGTCTTTCCATTTCTTGGTGTCATCTTTAATTTCTTTCATCAGTGTTTTATAATTTTCAGAGTCCAGGTCTTTCACTTCTTGTTTAGGCTTATACCTAGGTATCTTATTGTTTTTGGTGCACTTGTAAGTGGGATTGATTCTTTAATTTCTTTTTCTGCTGCTTCATTATTGGTGTATAAAAATGCAACAGATTCCTGTGTATTGATTTCATGCTCTGTGACTTACTGAATTTGTGTATCAGTTCTTACAGTTTTTTGGTGGAGTCTTTCAGATTTTTTGTTTATAGTATCATGTCATCTGCAAATAGTGAAAGTTTGACTTCTTTCTTGCCAAGTTGCATGCCTTTTATTTCTTTTTGTTGTCTGATTGCTGTGGCTAAGTCTTCCAGTACTGTGTTGAATACAAGTGGTCAGAGTGCACATCTCAGTCTTGTTTCTGACTGTAGAGGAAAAGCTCTTTGTTTTTGTCCATTGAGAATTATATTAGCTGTGAGTTTTTCATGTGTGGCCTTTATTATGTTGAAGTATGTTCCCTCCAAACCTGCTTTGCCGAGGTTTTTGTCATGAATGGATGTTGTACTTTTTCAGATGCCTTTTTTTTTTTTTTTGCATGTATTGAGAGGATCATATGGTTCTTTCCTTTTGTTACTGTGGTATATCACATTGATTTGCTAATATTGAACCATCCTTGCAACCCAGAAATAAATCCAACTTGGTTGTAGTTTATGATTTTCTTAATGTATCGTTGGATTCAGTTTGCTAATATTTTATTGAGTATTTTTATATCCATGTTCATCAGGAATATGGGCTTGTTGCTCTCTTTTTTAGTGGTCTTTATCTGGTTTTGGTATCAGAGTAATGCTGGCCTCATAGAATAGATTTGGAAGTTTTCCTGCCTTTTCTATTTTTTGGAATAGTTTGAGAAAAATAGCTATTAACTCTTCTTTAAATGTTTGGTAGAATTTGCCTGTGAAGTCATGTGGTCCCAGACTTTTGTTTGTTGGGAGTTTTTTGATTACTGATTCAATTTCTTTGCTGATTATTGGTTTTCTCAAGTTTTCTGTTTCTTCCTGTTTCAGTTTTGGTAGTTTATATATTTCTAGGAATTTATCCTTATCTTCTAGATCATCAACTTTGTTGGTATATAGTTTTTCATAATGTTCTCTTAAAGTTGTATTTCTGTTGTATTGGTTGTTATATATCCTCTCTCCAGGTACAGTGTTTTTTTACTTATTTGTACCATATTCCAAAAATCTTTTATAGGCCTTTGTTCACAAAAGTCTTAAATCCATTTCCCCAGCCAGAGACTAACTTACTTACACACCTCCTTTAGGTAGCTAAATAAGAGAGGTTTGTAATTCCTAATCATTTTAAGAGACCAGTCTTTTTCCCTATCAACCCAGTCAGGTTACTGTCTCATAGTACATTTCTATTTTGTTTTCAGTAGTTTACACAAACTGAAAATATATTTTATTTCTATTACTTAATGTCTGTCTCCCCAACATGAACATAAGAGGTAGGAGGAAAGAAACTTTATTGTGTATGGTGATGAAACAGGAATATAGCACATACCTGTTATAGATGGATTGAATGAATAACTATGTATAGGTGACCATAAAGACTATAAAGGAAAAAAATTGAGGCTACATTTACCTTACATTGGATATGTATTTCTAGATACTTAGAATTATACACACACACACACACACACACACACACACACACACACACACAGACACATATACATATATACATATATACACATATAAAATCAAGGTAACAAGGTCTAGGTACTTTGTTTATTGCTGTTAAGGTGGCTTAGGTTCTAGGTCCTCTCATTAGACAGAACTAGGAAATATATGTATGTATTCTAATTCATGAACCCTTAGATATGTATATTTATTTTTGTGTCTATCTGAATGAATATAACTTTAAAAAAACAAGTTCATATTGATACCTTTAATCCCGCGCCCCCCCCCCCCCCCCCGCCGGGGGGGGGGGGGGGGCCCTGGGGGGGGGGGAGGGGCGGAGGGAGGGAGGGAGGGAGGGAGAGAGAGAGAGAGGGAGAGAGAGAGAGAGAGAGAGAGAGAGAGACATTGAGAATCTTAAGCAGGCCCCAGGCTCAATGTGGAGCCCAGTGCAGGGCTCCATCCCACGACACTGATTTCATGACCTGAGACCAAAATCAAGAGTCAGATACTCAACCAGGTGAGCCACCCAAGTGCCCCAATACCTCTAATTTCAGTCTAACTCCACTACGTTTATTTCAGCCTTCCAACTGTCCTATTTGTAACTTTTTTCTCTGACAAGAAAATTGGCTTTCTTTTTCTCTAATATATTTACTTGTTTAGCCAATCCTAGTATATATCCAAAGTAGCTTCAGAATTACCAATCCAAAACTCTTGAAAATGTAGTAACTTTAAATAAAGAAACATTTATATTTCCAAAACAAAGATTATGAAAGAAGAGATTTGACATTCTTCGAATTGAGGGTTTAGTTTTGAAAAACACCTGGAGGAAGCCCACCATTTACCAAACTGTTCTTTAGCAAATCCCCTTTGCTTGCTTCTAACTTCATCCTTAGCTTTCTTGATTCCTTGATAAACATTTCCAATCTAAATCTTCACTCTATCTCTCTGTCATCTCTTATCTTCACCTATCTAGCGATAGAATTAACGTGTTTTTGTACTTGCATTGCAATCTGACATCTTTATAGCGCCCAATTTCTTATCTTTGGTATCTGATTCATTTCAGAGCAATTGCTGGTAAGAATTTTCTGTGCTACTTAACATTAGGAAATCAATTCCAAAACAAATTGAGGGGGTAGTAGAAGCCTTTTTAATCCTTAATCCTTTTATCTCCTTGCCTCCACCATTCTTAGCCTCATTCAATACAATTATTCTTTAGAAGTCCTTCTTTCCTGTGGTGGCATAGCTAGCCCACTCCATCATCCTTACTCAGGTTAAAACTTCAGAGACACTGTTGATTCTGCCTTGTACTTGGTTTTTAAATCTAATTAATGGCTTCACAGTTTAAATTTTATTATCTTTCTCAACTATGACCTTTAATATTTTTATGCCTATGAGAGGCTTTGTAATAATGCAAACCAGTAGTACATCCTGCATGGGAAATTGCAATTAGTTGCCCCTGTGCCCCAATGTATTCTGAATACTGCTAAAAAATAACCTTATTAAAATAGCTGATTTTTTTTTAATTTTTTTTCAACGTTTTTATTTATTTTTGGGACAGAGAGAGACAGAGCATGAACGGGGGAGGGGCAGAGAGAGAGGGAGACACAGAATCGGAAACAGGCTCCAGGCTCCGAGCCATCAGCCCAGAGCCCGACGCGGGGCTCGAACTCACGGACCGCGAGATCGTGACCTGGCTGAAGTCGGACGCTTAACCGACTGCGCCACCCAGGCGCCCCAAAATAGCTGATTTTCTAGGGTCAATTAGATCATACTAGAATTAAGTACAATTTCTTAATCAAATATTCAATCTTATTCTGTGATTTCAGCGAGGATTTCTGGAAGTGATTCCTACTCTTGCCCTTGACAAGCAAAGCCCTCAAGTATAAATAGAAAACTCTACATTCCCTGGAACTTTCTTAATTTTAATTTGCCTATATTATTTCCTTTGTGTTTCAGAAGAAAAGGTATGGCCCTAAAGGCATATATTAAAGATTTTAAAATTCTGAATTTAGTGACAGAAACTCTTAAAGCACTAGAAAAATAACAGCAAATTAATCCTAAAGAAAGTAGAAGAAAATAAATTATAAAACTAGGAAAAATCAATGAAATAGAAAATAACATGCATCAAGAAAATCAACAATAGTAAGAGTTGGTTTATTGACAACATTTTTAATAATACTGATAAGATGGATAAAATATATGTATTATATATATTATATATATTATTATAATAGATAAAAAGGCAATGACTTAGCAGACCCTATAGATATTAAAAAGGTAACAAAAGGATAACAATCCAAATTAAAGGTAATATTTTATTAAAAAAATTTTCTTTAATGTTTATTTTATTTTTGAGAAAGAGAGAGAGACAGAGTTTCAGCAGGGGAAGGGCAGAGGGAGAGGGAGACAGAATCCGAAGCAGGCTCCAGGCTCTGAGCTGTCAGCACAGAGCCCAACACGGGGCTCAAACTCAGGAACCGTGAGATCATGACCTGAGCAGAAGTTGGACGCTTAACGGACAGAGCCACCCAGACGCCCCTAAAGCTAATATTTTATTGTGCATAATTTTATGACTATATATATCTTCTCCAAAAGTGATACAAGTTAAAATTCAAAATTTTGTATCTATTAAACAAATTGAAACTCCAAAAAATCCTTCCCTCAAAGAAGTAGAGTTTATATAATTTTATTAGTGAATTTTTCTCAATAGTTAAGGGCAAAAGCAAAATACCATTTTTACAAGCATTTTTCTTGAGATTACAAAAAAAATAACACTAATACTTGTTAGAAGTCAGCATAATTTTTATACCAAATCATAACAAGAATATTGCAAAAAGGAAAATTACAATATCTTTCTCTCTCTGAACATGCATGCATATATGCATATAGCCTAAACAAAACATATCAAATAAATTCCATCAGTATATAAAGAGGAAACAATATTATGACCATCTGGGACCATTCTAGAAATGCAAGTTTGGATTAGTATTCAAATCAATCATAGTTTCTTTCCTCATTAAAAGAATAAAGGAGAAAACTCAAATGATCATGTCAGTAGATGTAGGGGAAGCATCTATCTGCTAGAATCAATCAGCCCACACTAAATCTACTCAAAAATATAGAAAATTTTGAATAGAATGGAACTGTCTTAATTTTATGTATTTTATTTTTATTTTTTAATTTTTTTTCAACGTTTTTTATTTATTTTTGGGACAGAGTGAGACAGAGCATGAACGGGGGAGGGGCAGAGAGAGAGGGAGACACAGAATCGGAAACAGGCTCCAGGCTCTGAGCCATCAGCCCAGAGCCCGACGCGGGGCTCGAACTCCCGGACCGCGAGATCGTGACCTGGCTGAAGTGGGACGCTTAACCGACTGCGCCACCCAGGCGCCCCTATGTATTTTATTTTAAAACACTTAGAGTAACCATCTTTCTTGATGGTTTTATATTGAAAAATTTTATCCTAAGACTGGGTAAATTAAAAAGGATGTCTGCCAAGACTAAGTGTATTTAATACTAATTTGACTTATAAGCCATTGCAATAAACTAGGAGACAAAAGGTAGGGACATTATAAGGGAATAAATAAACTGATGAATATGACATAATATATACCGGAAATCAAAAAAAAATCTACAGATTCTTAAAAAAAAAGTTAATTTAATCAAAGTTTTTAAAAAAATAAAAGTCAGTATCCAAAATTCAATGAGTGTTTCTGTATACTCTCAACAAATAATTGGAAAATAAAATTAAAATATTTAACTCCATAATATCTAAATGTAATGAAATAACTAGACATAAGTCTTAACAACATACACTGTGCAGATCCTCTAAGCTGAAAAAAAATTATTGAGAGGAACTAAAGAAAAACTAAATTAAGTCTCCTCTGTTTTATTAACAAAATCAGTACCTTTCCATTCAAATTTTCAGCAGGTTTTTTAAATTGGAAGTTGATCATTTTAGAATGTATGTAGAAGAAAATAAACAAGAAAAGGCAAATTATTTGTATTAGCTTTGTATTGCTTCATAACAGTTACCAGAAACTTGGCAGTTTAAAATAAAATCCATTTGTTAGCTCACAGTTTCTGTAGATCAGAAAAACAAACACAGCTCATCTGGGTTCTCTGCTTAGGGTCTCACCAGGCTGTCATCAAGGTGTCCTCCAGGCTGCATGCTCATCTGGAGGACTGATTTCCCAGCTCATTTAAGTTGTTGGCAGAATTCACTTCTTTACAGCTGTGAGGCAGAGCCCCTGTTTTCTTGTTGGGAGTCAGTCAAGAGTGAAGCTCAGCTTCCAGAGGTTATCCTCATGGCCTAGCCACATGGCCCTCAACATAACATAGCAGCTTATTTCTTCAAAGGCAGCAAGAGAATCTTTCTCCAATTTGCTGCATGGTAGTCTTACATAATGCAATGTAATCACAGAAGTGATAATCCCATTGCTGTCTATATAACATAAGCCAGTCTAGGGAGCCATTATTTTATCATGTTCCCAGGTCCTGCCCACATCAATGGCAGGGGACTCTGCAGGGTGTATTCACCAGGGGTTGGGAAACTTGAGGACTATCTTAGAATAATGCCACCATGTTTCCTAAGAATAAGAACTAAAATGGAGGACCTATGTAATCAGTCATAAAGTCTAATTATAAAGCTGATTAATAATGTCTATAATTGGTTGAAGGATAGACAACTATAGTACTTGAAAAAAAATGAGCGATAGGAAACAGACCCACACACATAGAACTGTTTGCTTTAAAGTATGCTTTGAAGAAATGGTACTTTCAAGAGTGTTGTGTCCACAGGATAGTAACTTGAAAAAAAATGAAAACATGCAACTCTTTACCTTCTAACCTACATCATATGCAAAAATTAATTCCAAATCCATTGAATGTTTAAATTTGAAAATTAGGGGCGTCTGGGTGACTTGGTTAAACGTCTGACTCTTGATTTTGACTCAGGTCTTGATCTTGGGATTGTGAGATAGAGCCACACATTGGGTTCTGTGCTGAGTGTGGAGCCTGCTCAAGGCATTCTCTCTCCATCTCTTTCTCCCTGTTGACCACTTGTGCATGTGCTCTTTCTCTCTCAAATAAATAGGTAAATGTGAAAATTAAAACAGTAAAATTTATAGAAGATAACATATGGAAGTATCTTCAGGACCTTGACTTAAGGTAAGATATTTTGAGGAGGAAACAAAAAACATTAATCATAAAACTTTGGTAAATTTGGCTATTTTAAATTAATAATTTATATTTGTCAATAATCTCACCAGAAAGTGAAAGTACAAGCAAAAGTGAAAGTAAAAATTAGAAGAAGATATTTTCATATTTTATAAGCTTTTTTCACAATGTATCAAAAACTTCTGGGGCTCCTGGGTGACTCAGTTGGTTAAATGTCTGACTCTTGATTTTGGCTCAAGTCATGATCTAAAGGTCATGAGATCGAGCCCCACACATAGGGTTCCATGCTGGGTGTTTAGCCTGCTTAAGTTTCTCTTTTTCCCTTTTGTTCTGCCCCTTCTCCTGCTCACACACTCTCTTTCTCTAATAGATAAATAAACTAATTAATTAATAAAGAGTTTCTGCAAATCAATTGGAAAACATAGATATCTCCATTTAAGAGATGGATAGTGGACTTTTGGGAGTGTAACAAAAGAGAATATCTAAGTAGCCAATTACATGAAAATCTGTTTAATCTAAACTATGCAGATTAAACACATAATGTTATACCACTACACATCTACCAGAATGGATAAAATTTAAAAGAAAACCTGACAATCCAAGTTTTGGACATTATATAGAATAATTGGAAATCTCTTACATTACTGTCAGGAATGTAATTTGGTAGAACCATTTTGGAGAAAAGCATGATTGTGTTTACTAAAGGTAGTCATATTGCAAGCTTTATTATTCAAGCATACCACTTCTAGGAAGTTATACTTATGTATGTATCAAAAGATATAGAGAATATTTACAGGAGCACTATTTGCATTTGCCCCAATTTGGAAACAATGCAAATGTTTATTAATAGAAGAATGGGTGGTAAACTATGGTATATTCATGTAATGGAATGTAAAGAGAGGTAGGAATTTATGAACTATTGCTACACTCAAGAAGAAAGATGAATCTCATAGATATTGAACTAGAGAAATCCTATGAAAGAGCATGAATTAGTCCATGATTCAGGTATATGAATTGTAACAATAGGATCATACAATTGATTGTGATAGAAGTCAGGATAGGATTACTTTTGGGATGGAAGGAAAGAAACTGGGAGGACCATATGAGAGCCTATGTGCTGAGAAGTCTGGTCATATTTACACAAGTATAGGCATGTTGTGAAAATGTGTTGAACTGTACTTTTGAAGTCTGTTCATTTCTCATTATATATGATATATTTCAAAAACACTGCCTTAAAAAAGTAATCTTCAATTTTGTAGGGTAGGTTTTAGGTAATTTTACCGAACTTTTAATTTGCATTAAATTTATACACACTTTGCATGTTTATGATTAATCATAATAATTAAAATAAGTTATCTGTTAATGCATTTATTTGTACCTAAAATACTAAAATCAAGCCTTTTGCTACTAGAAGTAGACTAGAGAGTACATGATGTGATTACAAATTATCCAGTTTACATTGTGACAGTGAGAGGCTTCTTGTCAGCCTAAGCCTTGATGCTGACAGTAATTTTAAGCAATTTACTCCCATGTTTCCAATGTGCACTGTATTTTTGGCCATATGGGTAATGTAATATATTAATCTTATTCTCTCTCCCCACCAATATAAAAGCAATATATGCTTGAGAAATTTTCCATGTCAAAATATGTAATGCATTCATATTGACTACATGAAAATTTAACTTTGAAAGTTAACTCTGAATTTTAGATTTTTGTAATTCTGATTTAGGTTGTTCATCAAGTAAGCCCATCTCTAACCAAGAAAGAGAACACTTGGTAATTTTGCATCAAATACCAATAAAACAGTTTTAACTTTGGTTGTAGCATTATAAAGTATTACTTTATATTCTATGCTAGTCTGACAAATAAAAGATTAGGAAAACTTATTTATTTCATTTCCAGAACACTTTCTTAGTCTGTTTATGTTTATTTTTGATACTTGGTGATAAGTAAACTTTGTACTTCAGTGGACTCATTTAAAAAAAAAAAAACAACAGGGGCGCCTGGGTGGCGCATTTGGTTAAGCGTCCGACTTCAGCCAGGTCACGATCTCGCGGTCCGTGAGTTCGAGCCCCGCGTCAGGCTCTGGGCTGATGGCTCAGAGCCTGGAGCCTGTTTCCGATTCTGTGTCTCCCTCTCTCTCTGCCCCTCCCCCGTTCATGCTCTGTCTCTCTCTGTCCCAAAAATAAGTAAAAACGTTGAAAAAAAATTTAAAAAAAAAACAACATTTTCCCAGATTCTAAAGGTAAAAATTTCTCCAAGCATTATATAGATTTGACAGAGTTTACAAATCATTCACCCATAATAATTTGCAGCAGTATGGTAAACTGTAACTGTGACATCCTCCAGATATTGAAAAAAAAACCCCAAAAAACAAAAAACAAAACCGCATTTAATTCTTTTTTTTTTTTTAACGTTTATTTATTTTTGAGACAGAGAGAGAGAGACAGAGCATGAACGGGGGAGGGTCAGAGAGAGGGAGACACAGAATCTGAAACAGGCTCCAGGCTCTGAGCTGTCAGCACAGAGCCCGATGCGGGGTTCGAACTCACGGATGGTTGAAATCAGGACCTGAGCCGAAGTCGGCCGCTTAACCGACTGAGCCACCCAGGCACCCCAACTGTATTTAATTCTAATACACTTATTTGCTCTTATACATAGGCTTAATGCTTTATTTATTTATTATATTTATTATTTTTTGGCATAATGCTTTCAGAATAAAATGTTGAAGTTTTATAAAAGTCTTTAATGTTCTTACAAGATTATGTCAGATTTTTAAAAAATTCATTTTGTTGCTTTAAAACATATCAGACTCTGATGTATCTTTATCCATGCATTTTTGAGTAAAGATTTTTTTAAGGAATTAGAAGGCAAAATATATTTTTCTGTTTCTAGCCTAATCTAAGAAAAAGTCAGCATGGAAGGGAACGTATTCCAGATAACTGAAGCCTAACAAGCTAAACACCAAATGTTAAATTTTATTATTTTTAATGGAAATAAGGATGAACTATTTCAAAAACCTTTCTGCCTTCTTTGAAACTAGTGAAGATATGGCCATTTCTTAGATGTATCCAGCTGCTTTAACAAAAATGCCATGGAATGGGTTTCTTAATAAACCACAGAAATTATTTCTCACAATTCTAGATATTGGATGTCCAAGATCAGTGTGCCAACACCATCACAGTCTAGTGAGGACCCTCTTCTGGGTTGCAGAGTGCCAACTTCTCATCGTGTCCTCACATGACAGAGAATAGAGAGGAGAAGCAAGCTCTCTCATGACTCTTACGAGGGTACTAATCACAATCATGAAGACCCATTCTCATGACCTCATCTGGTCCTAATTACCTCTTAAAGGCCCTGCCTTCTGATACCCTGATATTGAGAGAGGCAGGGTTTCAAGATATGAATTTTGGGGCACAAAAAACTCAGTCCATAATGCTAGGTGACTCTTAAATGGGTTATTTAACATTCTTCCGTGTTATCTAATCCGAGTCTCCATTATAATAAGCCATAGTGTATCATTTCACCCGTCTACAGTTTTATTGAACTAAATGTTGGTTTATAACTTTTTACATTTTAGGCATTTGAAATGACATGTTCAGGAGAATCTAAGTAATGTCAAATTTAATGAAGAAATATTTGGGGTGCCTAGGTGGCTCAGCCAGTTAAGCATCCAACTTTGGCTCAGGTCATGATCTTGCAGTCCGTGGGTTCTGCCCTGAGTCGGGCTCTGTGCTGACAGCTTGGAGCCTGGAGCCTCTTCAGATTCTGTCTCTCCCTTTATGCCCCTCCCCTGCTCACATGCTCTCTCTGTCTCTCTGTCTCTCTGTCTCTCAAAAATAAACAAACATTAAAAATTAAAAAAAAAAATTTATTGAATACCTTTTATATGCCAAACACTGTGCTAAGTCTTGGGGATATAAAAGATGAATTGAAAAGGGCCTTAATCTAAAAAGCAATATAATGGTAATGGTTAAGTAAATGTTAAAAAAGCATAAATTCTAAGTATGTACTAAGTATATACTAAGTATAGTGATAGTAGAAAACAAGAGTAATCTACCCAAGTGGACAGAGGAGATCTTTCTGCTGGGTTTTTATTTTTCTTCCTAAGTTTAGAGCCATAACACTTTCAGTATTCATAAAATCGGTTCAGTAGGTTATGATCAGTATTTTTTTAAAAAAATTTTAATGTTTTATTTATTTTTGACAGAGAGAGACAGAGATAGAGCATGAGCGGGGGAGGGGCAGAGAGAGAGGGAGACACAGAATCTGAAGCAGGCTCCAGGCTCTGAGCTGTTACCACAGAGCCCTACATGGGGATCGAACTCACAGACCACGAGATCATTGACCTGAGCCAAAGTCGGACACTCAACCGACTGAGCCACCCAGGCGCCCCTGATCAGTATGTTTTAAATAAATAATAAAGAGATAAATAGAAATTATGAGATATATCACATGTAGTAAGGTTAAGGATTTTTATGTGAAACTTTATTTTTTCATGTACCATCTTTCATTGGATGTTAATTCTTTTTTTTTTTTTTTTTTTTTTCAACATTTATTTATTTTTTGGACAGAGAGAGACAGAGCATGAACGGGGGAGGGGCAGAGAGAGAGGGAGACACAGAACTGGAAACAGGCTCCAGGCTCTGAGCCATCAGCCCAGAGCCCGACGCGGGGCTCGAACTCCCGGACCCGCGAGATCGTGACCTGGCTGAAGTCGGACGCTTAACCGACTGCGCCACCCAGGCGCCCCTGGATGTTAATTCTTAATTAGGATATGAAAGGATTCAAAGGTTGCCAGGCAAAGGTCATGGTCAGGATTGCAGAATGTGCGTCCACACTGGGCCTTCTTCAGTGGTACTTGCATAGCTGCTTGTGTTTGAGTTCCTTGTAAAATGACATTACCTGAAAAGCACATAAGCTGCCGACACAATAGAAATCCCAGTGATGTCCCCTTTCTTCACTGTGACATACTTGTAATTCCAGCAATAACCTCTTTGAGATGTTCCAACAATGCCTTTCAGGGTAAAATCCCACATCGGATTCCACCTTGGCACCTCACCTAGTTTGACATGAGCTTCTTCTTCACTGGTATGGATAATGCCACTTGGAGTCCTGGGTGTCTGCTCTCATGGGCCACTGAAACTTTTCTTCTTATACCCATATATACAGACCTACTTGCACATGTTTGTGTACTTGTATCTTTAAAATATATATATTCAACATCTAAAACTTTCAAAGTTTACTGGAATAAAGAATAGCAGGTGCAAAACAGAGACAAATAGTAATCTTCAATTAACAATAGTTTGTCTGGATTGTAGAGTATGTGTTAGGGAAATAAATGGATGGAAGATGTATATAGGAGCTCCATAATATAATGTTTTAAATGCTCTTTAATGAATTTAGACTTCTGAAGTTTGTTTTTAACAATAGGACATAATGCTTTTATCTTGAGGACAAGATAATGTGATTAGTATTTTTTTAGGCCTGGTGCCCAGTTATGCCAGGGTAATTGATACCTGACAATCAGAATGAGATAGGAGCAGGTGGGGTGAGGAGCATAATCCTGAAGCTCCAAAGCTTAGTGAGGTCAAAGAGATTTACTTAGGGGAAGACTAGAAAGAATGCTTCAGAATGGTTTAGGAGCACATGGGAACTACTGATGAGAATGGATGACTTGGGATGTCCTGTGTGATGACTCTTTCATGTTCTTTTGGTGCAGTCTGCAGAAGATTTGAATAAAAATATTATGATATGAAGACTATATAAATTAAAAAAAAATCCAAGATATATATATATATATATATAT